>NC_044501.1:26585489-26617989 GCF_902362185.1 Chanos chanos | reverse complement strand
TAATTCCTCATATCGAAGAGCAGGAGGGCGACAGTAAGGGAACTGTCAGAGGGAGATAGGAAGTTCCCTTTGGCCTCCTTCCTGGACCAAACCTGATCAGAGAGCTGGCGGAAGCCAAACATAATAAGCTTTGACATCTGTCCTGCACATGATCTTAATTCTCCTGAGAAGTGACCGAGGTTTACGAACAGACTCAGCCAGCTGGGTTTTATTTTCTACTGATGGATCAAATACAGTGGACAATAAAAGAGAGGGAGAGAGAGAGAGAGAGAGTACTCTTCATTGTGTGGAAAAACAGGCCATAAATACTAATACTGTCTCTACTACTATTGCTACTACTACTAACACTACAGCTACTGCTACCAATAAAGACAAAAGAGCTGCTAATTATCACCTCTAGCACACACAACATGGCCCACAACCCCACTCACAACCCCACCTGCATCAACAACAAAATCATTGAGATGGTCGACATTTTCAAATACCTCAGACTCACCATAGACAACTAACTGAGCTTTTAAAAACACATCATGAACATCCATAAACGCTATCAGCAAAGACTTTCCACCATCCGCAAACTTAGAGCACTTTCTGTTATCGCCCCCCCCCCCCCCCCCCTTTCTGTTGTTGCTCTCAAAAAGTATACTCCAACCCATTCTCCTCTATTGGTCCCCTGTTTCTTCAGGTACCTCAGACTCACCATAGACAACTAACTGAGCTTTTAAAAACACATCATGAACATCCATAAACGCTATCAGCAAAGACTTTCCACCATCCGCAAACTTAGAGCACTTTCTGTTGCCCCCCCCCCCCCCCCCTTTCTGTTGTTGCTCTCAAAAAGTATACTCCAACCCATTCTCCTCTATTGGTCCCCTGTTTCTCCAATATGCATGACCCTAGGTATCCACTCAACCCATTCTTCACACTTCTTCCATCAGGTCGCAGATACAGATCCCTGGCCTGTAGACAGGCACAACACAGCAGGAGCTTTGTCCCCTGTGCCAAAGCAACATTAAACAAAACAAACTGGTAACCAGCAGCTGCAAAGGTGCTAGGTGTACATGTTTGTATGTACAACTGTAGATGTATTCTGTATGGATGTTTTTCATGTATATATGTCAAGTGTATTCTGTGTTTATGATTAGATTTCTAATTATGTTCGTTTAGGTGAGGCTTTGTACAATCTATGGCAACAAATTTCCTTGTTTAAGGACAATAAAGAATATATCTATCTAATAACAATGATACCAAACATGGTAACAATAATATTTGTCATGGTAATATCAATGTTGTTAACAACCTGTTTGGCTACAGCTGTCCAACAGGCCTCTCTGACCATTTTGCTATTGCAGGGCATATGTATCGCAAGTATCTAACATGTCAAACATATCATAATATGTTCCATGTATCTAGTGATATGTGCACTGCAGTGCCATGTGCAATGAGAATCATATCAATGATTTTCATCGATAGAAAATAAATCTTAAATGATCTGAAAGGTTGAGATTTAACACTCTTGGCCTCTTTTATTGCATTTGCTTAATTGAGATTTGCTTGAGTTATAGCTGTAATGTCCTCAACAGCCAGAGAATGCTGGATATATAGTTGATGTCTGCATGTGTTTGCATGTTTATGAAACAGAATCTAGCAGAGAGAAAACCATATGAGAAAGAAAAGCTCCTTTGGATGACATACACTATATGGAATTTTTGAAGCATTCTCCAGTATGTGTGATTAAGCAGTATTATAGAGTATGCAACAGCAGATTAGATCAGATTAGATTAGATTAGATTAGATTAGATTAGATTAGATTGGATTTCTTCCAAATTTCTTTAATTTCTAATTCATATTTATACCTACACAAAACCAGGGCCAGTCCAGGAGAGTGAATCCACCTGTCCTCTGATACACGTCATTCACTTGGTCTATTCAGTAGCCTGTTCCCAAGCATCTCCATGGGAACGCAGCCAATCATTTTCTTTGTGTCGCCTGACTCAGCCCACCCCTAGCCGTTCCTATTTTTCTTTTCTTTTTTATTATGGTAAAATCACAGGATGTACGACAATGAATGATTTCTCAGTAGCTCCACCCCTGGGACACTTGAAGCAGTGCAATTTCAGGGAGACAAGAGCCTTGAGATTTCACCTTCTAATTGGTAAAACACCCAGCTTTTTTTTTTTTTTTGCTTTTTTGTTTTTGTAGTGTCAGGCCATCTAAGTGTACTGGGGAACAAAAGGAGCTTGTGAGAACTAAAACTGCATCTGGGGGAGTTTATTATGTTGTATTACTGTGGATGACTGGTTGGGTGAGGAATGGTCTGGAGAAGTGCCTTCAAATGGAGACAGCAAACTGGCTGTAGATTTTCACATTCCTTCTTTCCGTTTTACCGCAATAAAACAGACTGCCAGCAGATATTTCATGGTCTCGTCTTGTCATTTAAGCCAACACACACTGCTGTGTAAAGAGCAGAGGCAATTCTAACAAAATGAGCAAATGCTAAAAAAAGAAAAAAAAAAGGCAGCTTTAGAAACGGTGAAATAATATACAGTTACTTTCTGATGAAGTCAGAGCATAGATGCTGAAGGCAGTTTAAGGTGCTTCACAGCATCCTGCCAGGATGGGGATTTTATCCCACTCTTTTGTTTTCTTTGGAATCAGTGTCATATATTTTTAATATATATTAAACATGCCTTTTGTAATGTAATTACTGTTAGTCAGCTATTGTTGAAATAGACCCCAGTTTTTTATTTATCTTTCATCTGTAAGACTCTCTGAAAACATGCAGTTTTCACAAGAACGCAGTCTTTATCTCTTGCAAAACACCAAAGCCCACTAGACGCTGAGATTTTATGGCCTCGCAAGATTATATATAATGATATATTGGTGGATTGGTATAATGGTAGATAACTCCTATTTCCTTGTCTTTTTTGACAAATTTTAATAGCTATATAACTGTCCTGTTTTATAGCTCGGAGAACAAGCTCAGCTAATGGTAAACAATAGTGAGTGAGTGTAATTAGGACATAAGCGGATTTGCTCTGGTCCGGTCCCTGACCTCACCAGAAAAGAATCAGACATTGTCATACTCCGGTCTGCAACTTTTTTCTATTTTAATTGCATTTAAAGAAAAATATGGTTCGATTGTCTCCCGCCATTCACAGCAAGGGGGACTCTTACGAAACTGCACATATAACCACCTAAAACAGCTGTGTAGTATGAAATAGCATAGAAAAAATTGGAACCGAGAACTAAATTCAAATATTGTCAGAATTTGCTCCATAAATATTAATTTATTGTTAAACTTTGTTTTCAAAGGCACTTTCATATCAGTCGTGTCGTATCCTTAATCGGCACTATATAAACACTGATTGATATTTATGCGCAGTTGATAGCTCTTGTGGGCGAGAATTCAAATGATTATTAAAATCCCTTATTTTGGTAGCGTTGTCAGTAATAACAAAGAGTTATGTGATATGAAGCAATGGAACTGCTTTCGACGATCAATCCGGTCCCAAGGATATTAATATAGAGGCTCTTACTTGAAAAGCAATTTTCATTTTTTAGATGATAACGCAGTCTGAAGCCAATTTCCTTTTCACTCCTAGATTTAAATGGAAATAAACCAGTTCGACTTAAAAAGACCATGCGTTCCCCATTGGCTTTGGACATCCTTTAGAAATTTTGCCTTCACGTGGGTTTTGAAAGTGATGAGGCACTGATGTGTTTCCTTACTTTTAACTGCAGTATTTATGCTATATTTGACTATGCCGAGCGACTTGATCATACATAATTTATGTGCTTTAAATAAGTGGAAGAACGTCGTGCAGTTGGCCAATGGTCATAGCCTTCTTTGCTAACAGCAAAAGCTTTCGGCAGTGGAAAAGCATAAAAACATCATTAATGTCACTGGTTAAGTTAAAACGATTATGAATATGACGCAGGTTGTTATCTCGGGGTAATGAAACATATGCGGCAGCCTATTTTGACAGCTGAGTAGAAGCAGGACGTAACAGTCTTCAGCTGAAGATTATTTTATGTGAAACATTTAAATACAAAAACCAGGGCTTGACAAAAACAAGACAACTCAAGGTAGTAGATTACATAAGTGACTGTGCAAGTTGAATGTTAAATATAAGTAAAATGAAGAGCAAACAGAGAAAGAATTCGTTTGTTTTTCATACGTGGATGACTTGTAATAGCTGTGTTATAAAGGAATTCCTCAAGCCGCATATACGAGCTGTATAAAACATGTTATAAGTGAGTTACGTTATTAAACGGATTCTGAAAATATAGTTGGCAATACAGAAGCATTACTTTAAAAGATACGTCCACCCAAATTATAGAAAAAGAAAAAAAACACAGATGTGGTCTTAAAATCTGTTTTCAACAAATTCATTTCAAATAAAAGTAATAATCTAATATCTACTTCAGCTTCTTAGAAATTATATGACTCAAATATAAAAACACACTTCATTTCAAAACAGTGGGCTTCATAATGCTTGATAATATAAGCTACCTCAACACGTCAAATAAGTACACAGTAAATAAGTGGGGCCCATGTAAATGCGTCCTTTGTAGCTCACGGATAGGCACATGACCACGGTTAGTCCATAAATGCCTAATGCGAACCATTACTATCACCATTGCTACTGTATCAGCTTTTTTGCGGGGATCGTACTGTGGTTGATTTGACTGTGTCTTCATTCGCATTCAGTCAAGTCGCGAGGGCTGAGCACTCGCACACAATTGGATCCATTTCTTGTTTTCATACGCGCCAGTGTTCTGTTGGCTGTGGGGCTAGAGAGGGAACCCGGGCTAGCGACAGACGAGAATCAAGAGAGTTAACGGTGCCAACCACGGAAAGGATGTACAGCAAACATCGACAGAAAAATGGACACTTTGTACATTCACAATCTGGACACACTATAATAATATTATCGTTCTTTCTGCTGAACATCATTCGGGGAAGTGTGAGCGGAGATATTCGAGAGCAAGGTAAAAAAAAATCCCCCTCCTTAATCTTTTTGGAAAGTTGTCATGTTTTAGTATCAACTAGTTGCGTGTGCCAAGGATACACAATCGTGCCAGCTGCAGTCGTTTTAAGGGAACATCGTTGTGACACTAAAGTGACTGAAAAAGTCTATGTGTGTTAAATCTTTGTTAAAGCTCGGTAGCATTGAGTGGACGCCGCTCAACTTTTGCTTTGAATAGTAACCCTGATTTACTTTCCATAAAAGGAGACAATGTGACTTCTTCTAAGACCTACTCTCGTCTAATAGTGCAGTTAATCGTTTCACTGAAGCACAACCACAGAAGAAATAATGTTACCTCTAAACGCAAATTAGTATACTGCACGCCGAAAACGTGCTTGGCCAGTGTTGATCGACCACTGTAATGAAAACTGTTCTTAATTTAGGTTCACATTTAGTTCCATCGTCAACGTAAGCTGTCTGAAAATACAGTAGTCTAGAACTCTAACCAAAGCGTGGAACGTCTGTCTTGCTTTGGGAAATAAAAATTAAATCTAAAATAAGATATGCTCGGTTCAAAAAGGTTAAACTTTTGAAACGTTAAGTGAAGATGCATGAAAACGAAGTCAAGTCGGAAATGGAGACCAGTGTTACAACCTATACTTTGATGCGTTCTGGTGTGTAGTCTCATGTCGCCGTTCTAACAAGTAATCTAAAGACCGTTATACGTCAGCGAAGAATGAAAGTTAACAGAATTCCTCTTAAACATTATGTGTGTCTAGGAAACATTTGCGACTTTAAATTTTGTTAAAGACAGGACTGCAAATGTTGTTTAGAAATAGTTTATATCCCCAACCCTACAGCATGCCTCAGTTTCAAAATCTGCAAGCAAATCTGTATTTTCAGGATCCCGTGTGGACTAGAATTTCACCAACTAACTAACCAACTAACTAACTAACTAACTATGGTATAATTAACTAGATACAACAACTAAGTAGAGTTTGGATTTATTGGTGCCCAGCGGGCAATCTTGTCAAGGTAATCGTTTTAGAGGTACCGCTTGTCTGATAATTGGCTGATGAAGAACACATAGTAGCTGAAGTCTAGATACAATCACACTAATCATGCTACTCACTTGACAAATCAAATGAAGGAACACTGTGGCTCCTGTAACCACTAAGACAGTTTCACTGCAACTGTGAATTGCTGCCAGAATGTAGCCTTCTGTCAACCAATTGAGCATCTGTTTTGTAGCATGGGAAGTATCACAACTCATTGTCCTTGCTTTAAGGAATGGATTTTGTTATTGATTCACTGGCATGACTCTGAATTGTCCTGTGAAGGTTTAAATCAGGTCTAGGATATACATTATCCAATGAGAACAGTTCTCACAATAGCTATCACCCATATTCAGTCCAAAGCCTTTTCTCCATTGGTCAGATTTAAGCCATGCAGCTGGTTGATTGTCTGCTTTTGATCATCTCTACTGGTGTTGGCATCTAACTGAGTCTAGCAGGAAAGTGAGTTCTTCATTTCAATATAACTGTTCAGACATGTTGTATAACCTCACTTCTTGCACTAGTTTCTAAGGTAAGAAGTTACTAGCAAGAAGAGTGGACACAGACTATGTCAGTTATAGGCTACATATCTGTTACCCTATCTATAACATATCTGTTTACCCTATCTATGTCTTTACACGTCTTCCAAGAAATTTCCATAAATGTTCTTTTTCACTCAGTAACGCTATTTTCAATAATGTTTTACTGAATCATAACTTAAAAGTATGAAAAAAAAGCATTAGAGAGATGTCTGAGACAACTCAGGAGTGTATTCAGAATCATGCTCTGAGAACTGACTGCCCCCTTTTGGTTATCTGTAGGTGAGCGCATGCAGATCAACAACTTAAAAAGATTGTGATCGACTACAGAAGATTTTTTAGTGAGGCTGGATAGAATAACTGGGTGGAACCACATAATTTCAGACTGGCCAAAAATTCTAATGTTTTGTCACAGATATGTAAATTTATTGGATTTGGGAAGCCCTCTTGCAAAGTGTGAGCCGACAAACATTTGTAAAATATCTCAAGCCAACAGTCATCCCTTAAGGCAACAGATGGTTTTACAGACTTTTAAAGACGAATTTCCTGGTAATTTCCAGCATATTTAGCTTATCTGTGTTAGTGGTGACAATCAAACAGTGCAACAACCAATACTGAAAACTTATACAGCACATTATATAAAGGCTTAAAGCTCCCCTCTGTATGTAGGCCTACTCCAGTCATCCAAATAACCTTACCACTGAACGCTGAACAGTTAAAAACTAATGAACACATGTATCAGATCAATTGCGGTAACATACCATAAGTCAGACATAACCACACAACTCTTTATATTCACTGTGTCCCTCAGGTCTTCTTCAGAACAGACAGTGAGTTATAGATGAAAAGGTTTGTTGTGCTAACTAGCAAGACTAAAAGTGAGTTAAACTAATGTTAACCACAGAAATATGCACAATAATGCTGTTAATAATGAATGTGTCATTGGCCATTTAGCAAGTCAAACACTATGTTTTGGGGGGAAAAAAACCCTGATAGATAAAATTTCCTCCTCTATTTTTGTATATATTAAAATCATGACAACCAAAGAAAAAGCTGTTTAACGGGCCATGACAGCTGGACAGTTTTCACTGTTCAAATTCAATATTTCTTTAGTGTCCCAATGAGCACAGAACTGGTACGGGCCCACGGAGGGTCTGAATAGTGGACCATTGAGTAAATAAAATGAGCCTACAACGCTGTGGCCAAAACATAGTGCCTCCAATGCTTCATCAAGCTATAGATGTTTGGTGAGTGAATATTAAATTAAGGTTAGTTGACTTTCTTATGCTAAAGATGTTGCTGACTAGTTGTGTGTCGAGTGTACCTAGTTAATAAAAGCTTTACAGCGGTGTTAATTACTTTATAACTTACAATGATACTGTTGATATTAAGGAAGTTTAGTGCAGGAGTGATGTCCATTCTCAGAAGAAATTTCAGGTCAGCCAGTTAAAGTGTTTTATCATGTTTGACTGCCTGTCATTTCAAAATGGCCCAGAAAAAAATTATTTATACCTTAGATCACTCCTTTACACTTACTGACGGCTTTCCAGGTATGTAGGTCAGAGTTAAAAAGGAAGAAATGAAGTTATATTGTGCTAATGAAATTCATTGGAGGGACATTCCTGTCTGTGGTTTGTTTGGTTTCAATATGTAATTTATCTTTTTTTTTTTCTGTGTGTGGTCTGAGGAAGAACCAGTAAAAAAAATACTGGTCTGAGAATCCTGACAGGTCAAATTCCTTATCTAATCTGTTCAGTACAAAACAACTTCTGCCTCACATGTTCTGTGAGGCGCATATTCAGCACATTAAAAATTTGACCTGGGGCTCCGAGATAAACTAAATTTTGGCATCTGTTTTGTAACAGACACATTGTGTAGTGTATTTGAAAAAAGCCACACAGACAGAAGTGTTCCGTGTAGTTGCTCTGACTATTTATCAGTGGATGCCTTGGACTGATCAGATTACCTTTTCATAAGCAATGCTTGTTTAGCACTTACCACTATAGCTGCCACTTTAGTGTTACCACTCTAAATTAATTGAAGTGATAATGACTCCTGAAGTGTTGAAGTTGGACATTACTTAAGTTCCGAATGTGTGTCTGTGACCCAGGTTGGTGTGTTTTCAGAGAGCCAAGTTCTACAGCTATGTCTGGGGTTTGCCCCGCCCCCTCCCAGTGCAGTCTGCATACTTTGCTATTCACAGTGATGATTCAGTAAGTGGAGGAATTTTTCTAGATGGGACCAGTCCTCTTGAGTATGTGGGCTGCATTTCCACTGGAGTTGATGGCTGCACATTGCGCTGACTATTATTACATATGCCGCTCCAGAGAGCGAGAAAGCCATTAGCGACCCGCTCCTAAATGGCCTAGAATTTTTTTTTTTTTTTTACCTCTCTGTGCTTCATATGCTTCCTAACATTACATATTTATTGAGATTGACTGCAGGTCTGGGCATTTTCCATTTAATTGGAAAACATACTTTTGAAAAAGAGTGGGGTAAGCACACACTTTTGCTGGGGTCCTTTGGCCGAGCTGTTTTTTTCTTTTTCTTTTTTTCTTCTGTTCTTCTGCACTGTGTGGGTTAGTTTACTGTGTCATTATTCATCTATATGGCCTAATGTTTATGCAATGAGGGGATGAATTGAGATCAGATGAGCAGGGTTTCACCAGTATAGTTTTAAAAGCCCCCCCCCCCCCCCCCCCCCCCCCGTTTGTTCCTGGAAGGTTTTATTACGTGACAGTGATGCCTTTCTCCGGAGAGGGTGGCTTTGCATAAACCCCTTCATCTTGCCCAGCAGATAATGGTGATTGAGGCTCATCAGAGCTGCTAAGCTTGGCGTCTTTTGTCTGCTATCTCTGTAATGCACTCTGTTTAGAGGAATCTACCCTTAAGTCAGGCCCTGGAGAAAGCAGTGCCCTTGTGGATGCTTGAAAGATGCCTTTAAAAAGATTTCCTCTTCAAATCCCATTCAGAAGGATGAGCTCAGTTGAGGAATGCAAAAAAGAGTAGCGTTTCCCAGTCTCACACAGTGAAATTTAATAGTAAATCTGTCAAAAACACATTTCACCTAAAAAATACAACATAGAAATATAAAACTATAAACATACCATACTTTCTATTGTTCGAACGTTAGCCCTTGTAAAAACTAAGCCCTCCATTGTAATGCACCCTGATGAATTAGATTTTAGCCCTCCAAAAAAAAAAAAGAAAAAAAAAAGAAGGATTCTTCACTGCAGTGAAACTAACATGCAAATTTTAGTCACAGTTACATATCTCATGTACAGTTAATATCTCATATCAAAGTCTTACATATACATGCAGTATATACACGGACAAGAGACTTTGCCACTCAGTTTTAGTAGACTTGATACATCCTCGGTGTAGATCTACCTTCTATCAGAAGCAGAGGTAAAGATGCCACAGCTGCTGTCCTTGGCTTCTTTCAGCCAGAAGCATGTAGGATGCAAACGTTTAGTTTTCCACTCACCACTCTTTGTCTGAGCTGATGCTGCAGCTAAAGAATATTGTTTAATGAGAATGTGACAACAGACATTCCGGCTCCTGTGGTTTAGAATTTAGCCAAACAGATCGCGTAACTTGTTTCTACTGGAACTGATCTACTGACGATCTGTCCCTGACCTTGTAATCAGGTTTGAAGTAAAGTTAGTAAAGTAACTTTAGTTATGTACTGTATGTTGGTTGTCATAGTGTTTGGTTGTCATTTATTGATTATGACTATTGATTTTTTTTTTTATTAAACTGTCTATCCATGAGTTACTCTGCCATTTCGAAGACAATGAGAATACTCATGGGTCACTCATCAGAATGACTCTGTCATATTAAAATATAGGAAATGCAATAACCGAAGGACCAATGATATATATTGACTAAGGGTCGTCCTACCCTTTGACCCCACCCCATCCCCCTTGGCAGTCCATACTCCCCCTTCTTCCTCTTGTGTTTGTTATTTTAGTTGATCTCTTAGTGATTTCTCCAGCGGTGTGACTGGTGGAAGGGCCTTATGATGCTTTGTGGCTACACCAAATGATGGCGTTTTCTTTCAGAACAGCAGGACACCCATCGGCCCTTGTGAATATGGATCTCTTTTTGCACTCTCATGCTTTAATATTAGCAGATTGTCATTTAATTCAATGAAACTATCCTTTCTCTCTCCATTTCACAGACACAAAAAAGCTGATTAGAGGGAGTTCTACTCTTATGTGAAACAGCAAAAACTACCGTTTGTTACAAACCGCCCTTTGGTGATCATTCAGTTAAGAGTGAATGTACAAAGAGGTGTCAAATGATATCCGTTGTTCTTTGACATGTATGACTCAGATTTTCCTCTTTGAGACTAAACAGTGACACTGTGTTTTGGTGGCCATGGAGACTCAGGGTGTTGAACTGGTGCACTTTTTTGTCTAACACGCATCGTAATAATCAGGGCACTGTATGGCCCTCTAGAACTGCACTGGTGGTGCTGCAGTTTTCTCTTTGCAGGTTATCGTTGGCACTCACAGGAGTTAGTTAGGGCTAAAGACCAAGCAAGCACGGCAGGCATATTCAAAAATAGCTCTGAGGTAAAGGGGCAGTTCATAATTTTAGTGTGGCAACCTTGCCTGTTTGTTTAAGTAGCTCATCTTCATTATCCGTAGAAGCTATAGAGACAAGGCCAAGTTTTAAGTGTGCTTCTCTGTTTGTGGGCAGCACAACGCAGCTGTGAGAAACTTGACCTTAAAATTTGAATTATGTAAGGCAGCAAGATTTCGTGATGGACATATATCAGCTGTGGCCAGTGTTTATTGAAGTGTAACTCTAAGAACAAGTTTAATTTTTCAAAATTGAAAATGTCAGGACAATGCAATTAATATGTGGACACCACAAAAAATGAGCTGTTTAAGACATTCACGTAGGTTAACTGTAGATAACTCAGGGGCTGAAAATGCAGAGAGGTTTAATTATTCACGATTCTTTTCAGTAAAAATTCCATGAAAGGCCTTTTTTTGCCACCTGAGTGGGTATTATCTTAATCAAAGGAAATGCCAAGTCCTTGTTACCAAATAAATAATTTTAACTGAAGTTATATCTTTCCTTCATGCTTTACTAGTGAATGAGAAAAAAAGAAGTTTCAAGCTCTTTTTGGACAACAGTGTTAGTGTATGAATTCATAAAAAATGGATTGGATGTTTCCTGTTAGAACCATCTTAAGAAAGTAAGAAAACATTCTTTTTAAGATAGAAATAAGGTTTGGCAGGCCAAGGGGTTGCAGTAATCTATTTTCCCAAATGCTGACAAGTCACACCTCTGGAGCACACTGGGCTGTTTTGAGCCAAGACTCCTTGGCCAGTGTGTCAGTTAGTACACTCCTGTTCACTGTAGGACCAGTGAGACATCCTGACTTTTAATCATTTTGTGTTTGAGTCAGAGCCAGATAAATGTCCCTTTTTGACCTGCTCCCTGTCTCCTACGGCTCTATAGCCATTTTCTGTGACTACATAGTGATAGTCACCATTGTCTTGGGTGTCAAAACTGGAAACATAAGTTATCAGGTGGGCAGTTAGCTGTCAGCACTTTTTAAACGATGATGAAATTTTTAATGAACTTTCTATGGATGGTCAAATCATCAGTCATTTAATTATTCCTGCTTCTGCCACTACTCTTTTGTAACTTGATATGTCAGAAACGATATTAATTTGTTTTTTTAACTGGAAAATTACATTCTTGGCGCCCTCAGTTAGCCCTGGAAGTTTTTGTGTTTTTTTGTTGTTTCTGTGTGTGTGTGTGTGTGTGTGTGTGTGTGTGTGTGTGTGGGGATGTGCGTGTGTGTGTGTGTGTATGTGTGTGTGCGTGTGTGTGTGTGCGTGTGTGTGTGTGTGTGTGTGCGTGTGTGTGTGCGTGTGTGTGCGTGTGCATGTGCATGTGTGCGTGTGTGCGTGTGCGTGTGTGTGTGTGCGTGCGTGTGTGTGTGTGCGTGTGTGTGCGTGTGTGTGGATGTATGTGCTTGTGAGTGTGTGCGTGTGCGTGTGTGCGTGTGTGTGTGTGTGTGTGTGTGGATGTGCGTGTGTGTGGATGTGCGTGTGTGTGCGTGCGTGTGTGTGTGTGTGTGCGCGTGTGTGTGTGTGTGTGTGTGCGCGTGTGTGTGGGTGTGTGTGCGTGTGTGTGTGTGTGTGCGTGTGTGTGTGTGTGCGTGTGCGTGTGTGTGGATGTGTGTGTATAGGTGGGCTAGGAGCTCGTATTTTTGTTGGTTTAAGATTATTCACAACTCGCTGGTGTTCATAAAAATAAACGGGATGGGTGGAACCTCCATTTGAGCTGACCGTAACACATTCACGCTGGCTTCTCTTTCAAAATGGACAAAGGGTTACTTTACAGGCCCGAGGCCAGCCAGGGCCACCTATCCCAATTCCTTCCTTTAGTACACACCTCAGGTTACACCTGACAGACATGTCCTCTTCCACAGTTATACCTGACAGACATGTGCTCTTCCACAGGTCATGAGAAACACCGTTGGCCTTATTTCTCATGCTCTGATCCTGTGCACAAAACATAAGAACGGTGACCTATGGAAAAGTTTTAATTTCCCTTTTGTTTAGTGATTCAGTGTCTTTTACATAAGTGTCTCTGTATTTTATGAGGGGTGCTTTGTTGAACTTTTAACTTTTTTTTGTTTTTTACCGCTAAGCCTTAACTGGACTAATTTATCGCTATGGATTAATAAGGAAGATTTACTTGGCTATGTTGATCTCTCTTTCTCTTTTCTTTTTCTTTTTCTTTCTCTCTCTCTCTCTCTCTCTCTCTCTCTCTCCCAGAAGTTAAGGTTAAGAAGGTGCATCTAACAGTCTAAGCCTGAGGAAGGTCTTATTTCATAGTGAAGGAACAACAGTAAAAGTTACAGGAAACAAGAGTGTGGAAATGGGTCAAGCTAGACAGATATCTGGAGCTAAAAAAAAAAAAAAAACCCCAAAGAGAGGGAGCCGTTGGTTCTTTATGGAGAAAAGAGAAAGGGCGGCTGGGAAATGAGAGAGAAAATGGGTATGTAAAGTAGAAATTAGACTTGGGCGTAGAGGGAGATGTGGAGCACAAGCCTGAAGAACAATGGAAAGGATAGAGTGGTTCTTTGAAAAAAAAAAAAGGAGAAAGGACCTTTCGGTTTAGCACAAGTGTTGTGACTGAAAAAACCTGGCCGGAGAAGCAGAAGACTCAGGGCAAACAGATGGATGGTACAAATGTGGACCGTGGAGAGGTCTGATTGGTCTGTTTGACTTTGCAGTTGTTCATTTAATGCCCCCAGAGTCTGATGTGATCATCCCTCTGATCATTCTGGTGAAAGCCTGCGTTGCACTACCTCTGGGCTAAACCTCTACTAACCCTGTTAAGCCTGGTAAATGACTTCCTCCCTCGGAGCCGGATACAGGCATTGCCGACTGAGTCTGTGGATCAGCATTTTGTGAGAGACGAGTGTGTTGTGAGAGAGCTTCACCTCAGAGAGAGGGGTGGAGCCAGAGTGGTGCTGAGAATTATTCATTTCTTTTTGGTTTTGTTCTAACTCGACCATATAAAACCCCATCCAACAAAGAAAATAAGAGTTGTACAGAGCTTATGTATAGATGAAGAAACAATTCCACCTGAGACTGATATGTATAACGCGAATGCCTTTTATATGCCGTGGAAGTGGGGATTTTTATACCTCATTTAGCCGCAGTTGGTTAACCACCCAACCACTCATCTCTTATGGGGATTTTAGAAACTCCAGTTTCACAGTGAATACATGCTACCTTCACATCAGCCTTTTTAACCACCTTTGAGGTAACATCAAAGTCCACCACAAGGTAGATTAAAGCTAGCTTGTCTCTTAAGGGCTTATCTGCTCACACTGACCTGAAGGTAGCTTGGAACATTAAGAGAGCAGGATGTTCTGTATCTCTTTTCATTCCATTTATTTCAAATAGCCACTGTTTATATGTAAATGACTTCTTTTCCATATGAATAAAAGAACAAGTACAAAACTGTGTAATACCTCACAATAATACATTAAAATTGCATTTCTGATTTGGCTTTGCTATAGCATTCAAAATGGAACTTAAGTTGTTTGTTATACCATCCGATCATGAAAAGATACTTCATCTGATATTCTGCTTAATATGGGCTGATCTTCTCAAAATAATGAAATATTTTATTCTGCTTTCATTTTAATTTTTATTGTCTGTCCATCATATTATAACACTGCTGTATTTATATTACATTACATTACGTTACATTTATTTAGCTGACACTTCTATCCAAAGCGACTTACAAGTGGGGAAACAATTTAAGCTCCAATATAGTGAGAGAACCGTGAGTAAGAGCTTAGGTTTAAAAGTGCAATTAATAGGTGAGAGTTTTCTTTCCAGACAGAGGCAGGAGAGTAGGTTAGAGAAGAACACAGCAGGTGCGAGTAGGGCATGTCAGAGGTGTTAGGTGGTAGGAGAGGAGGTGCTCTCGGAATATTAATTATCTCATTAGGTTGAAGGTCTTAGGTTCGATTCCTGGCCAGGCGGCCGGAGAGCTTTCTGAGTGGAGTTTGCATGTTCTGCCTGTGTCTGTGTTGGTTTCCTCTGGGAGCTCCAGTTTTCCATGTTCATGTGGTTGGGAAGAAGAGGGGAGCGTAGTCTGTTAACAAAAAGTCCTGCTATGGAACATCGTGTCTGATGGCACAGACTTTGCGAGCACACACAAGTATGCCTATGCCCTTGCAAATTTTGCCAGCCGGGGATATTTGTTTTAGTTGGTTTGTTGGTAAGTAACGTGTTACTACCAGGTACCGGTAAAAACAAGGGAAAATATATTTTTTAAGACAAGATGATAGCTGCATAAACTATACGTTTTTTTTTATAATTAATGACTATTCCAAAATTCAAAAATCATGAGCCATCCCTAATTAATTGCCCACAACTTACTCTCTTCGACAGGGTATAATACCATGCCACACAACAATTTGTGACACATAAACAATTTGTAACACTAATAATTGTATGTTTACAAAATTACACCGTCAAACGGCATACTGAATGTTGGTATTGGCTGAGCAATACAACCCTTTGGAATACTTGAATACTGTACCTTCAAAGAAAATATTAATGCACAATAGAATTTGGAATGTTTTGTTTGTTAAATGCAGAAAAAAGGAAATGACTGATCAACAGCCATTTTAATACTTGAATACCTTGGCTTGACGGATAACATATGGTGAATTAATATTAAGCTTGTTTCTTACTTGTGCAATAGAACGTTTGAGAAATATCTCATTGAATACTTAAACACTTTGAGTATTTTAGGTCAGTTTATAGTGTTTATAGAACTATCTTAAAATATTTTGTTTTAAAAAGGAAGCAATGTTGTTTGCAAAATTGTTGGTATATCTATTATTTTTTTTTATTAATTATTCAGTTCTGTTTTCACTACATTGCAGTTTGCACAATAAAAACTGTTTGCATTCTGCAACCGTTTCATGCATACTGATTCCTTCATATATTTTCCTTCATATATATTTTTCAAGCAAACCCTACTGTTTTTTATATACATGATGAGATTAAAATGTTTTTATATTATGTGTACTCCTGACAGTAGAACAGGCCACTACAAACCTATGTAAGGGCCCAGTCATGCAAACCCCCCCCCCCCCACCCCCCAAAATGTGATATACCGTGAAACCGTCAGAATCTTTAAAAAAAAAAAATTGATGCATATATATATATATATATATATATATATGCATGTATGTATGTATGTATGTATGTATGTATTAGTACTGGACGGTTTATAATATGCATTTATAAATATCACGTTATTGTTATGCTGTTATTTTATCTATTTGTAGTGCTATTATGTGTAAATGAAGTTATGCTGAAAGGAATGACACAGCAGTACCCAACCAAGAGCCATAATGTAGAGGATAAACATGATGAAGAGAGAGAAGTGAAAGGGTAAGGAATGTAGGAGGGAATGGTGGGGACTGGCCAGGAGGAGTGATTGAGAGATGCCCTTGAAAGACTTTCAGTAGCCCACTATCTCTCTCCTCATTGATCAATACAATCGCTCTTTTCAGTCTGAGTTGTGTCTCATAAAGTCCTGTCCATAGATGGACATTGTGAAAAGAGTATGATCTTTATTTTTCTGCATCCATGCTCGTGACAGCCCTGAGTGTCTGGAGTTTGACCGGAGAGAGCTTTCTGATAACCCTCATCTGTATCTCTTAGCAGGTTGACTCATCCATCAAAAGTGACTGCACAAGGTGGAGAGAAAGAGAGAGAGAGAGAGAGAGAGAAGAGTGACTCTTTTGCTTCTCTGGCTTTTAGTCTCATGAGGCCTGACTTTGTTGGGTTGTGAAGGAAATGACCAGATTTTTAGGGAGCACAGTTAGAGCATTAAAAAATTGTGGACTGAAAATGGCCATTATAAGTCATTTCACATGAGGGGAAGAGCAGGATGTGGTGCAAGCAACAGTGAAAACAGTCCTTTTTCCACTTCTTTCCTAAATGCTGTGGAATTAGTTCATTCAATTTCTCAGAACCACAGGCATAGGGGAATATTGGTTCGTTATTTCTTATAATGATTAATTAGTAAATTATTGATGAGTGAATCTATCATGAGTATAACAAGTTCTATGAGATTCTCTGAGTACCAGTCAATGTAGTTGACAATTTACATTCAAAATGAAGCCTTTTTGAGAGGTGGGGCTGATGACCGGTGACCTCCGAGTGACGGATGTTGTAAAATTGCATGCCATCCTGTTCAGGTCCCTGGATGATCAGAAACTTTAAGGTCAGAGTTTTAGTGAACAGGCAGTGGATATTCAATGACTCATAACCCTCTGGCTTTCTAGTGATGGTGTCCGTTTGTGTGTCTGTGTGTGTGTGAGTGTATGTCTGCGTGTGTGTGTGCATGGGACAGCGGATTATCCGGTCACAGTGACTGGCCTGACGGACAAAAGAATCTGTCTTGTTTTGTTTTGTTTCTGTTTGTTTCTCTCTCTCAGAGCATGACATGATTACAATGAGCTACAGAGCTCAATATGTATGTATTTATTCACATTTCTTCTTTTTCTTTTTTAATTTTTAATTTTTTATTTTGGTGCATAAAGTATTTCCTAATCTTGGAATCTTGGATGTCAACAGCTGTCCTTGTTTTGCATCAGACATTTAATGGAGTCGATTTGTCCATATTAATGATTCATTAAGCCTGTACTGTGACAGACATAATGTGTGTCCCTTTGGTCATCATGCCTAAGGAACTCATTGGCTTTTCGGTACTGATTATAAACGCTTTTCTTCCAGCTGACAGTAGCGTTGCTGAATGTCGGTGCAAATGATTCGTCATATACTTTCTGTTTTAGCTGTCATATCATACCATATTAATGTGACACACACTCCTGTTTCATCTCTCACCTGCTCTGTGCTGTGTATGCTTTGAGTGGTGAAACAAAAGGTTTTAAAGCTTTTAATCTCAGATTGGGTTTGAATCCAGCAATGGTCAAACTCTACTGGTCACCAGTAATGAACTGAGCAGGTAACTAGGATCTTCCAGGCGGCGGGTAGATTGAGGTTAGAGAAATCGATAGAGAGGCTTGAGGAGATGGGGGTTGTGATGCAGTGCCAGAGCCTGGGATGAGAGGAGGATCAAACACAGAGAATTATAAGGTTCACCCTGAGAGCACAGCGGTTAATTGGAGATGGTGCAGCACAACATCTGGTAACCAGGAATCTCCACAGCGTACAAAGGGTATGGTTCAGGGGCTGGATGTTAATTTCGGGGAAATGGGGGGAGTGTTTCCAAAAGCCATAAAAGCTGATCTGGCTGCAGCAGTCGCCTGCCAAAATGCCTGTGCTTCCCCCTTCTTCAGCTGCCACAACCCTGGATTGGACACTGATTCCTTGAAAGTTGCTCTAGTAACATTTGTGATTCTTGTCACATTTTTTTTTGCATTCATCAACATCAACGGTACACCATTCTAGCTACACTCTATGCTCTTGACGCCTGAAGTCACCAGGGTTTCTGCTCCAATCAGAATACAATTGCCCTTTGTGATGTCACTAAAGAGCACAGCATGGCAAGATATTTAGCATATGTGTCCATTTCACAGCTTGGTATTCTAAGCGAAAAGCCATTCAACAAGCTAGGGTGTAGCAAGACACTGAGTTAAACTGAGCACCAGTGCCTTAGCTCCTGTAATAAATCAGAAATATGAAAGATATCTCAGATGTTGTAAAGTTTCTGGGTGTTCTGTGGAGCTGGTCTTGATTGGCCTGTGCCTTCACAGGGTCGTATGGTTGAGATCACCTGCCCCTCAGTGACCGATGGCTGTTCTCTCTCGGCTAACGTGGAGGCTCCCTCCTCACTACCCTCCCCCGTTTGTTTAGCCCTTGTCATTTGGTTGGTTCTGCAGAGAGCGTTTCTACCCTGCTCTGCCTTTCCCCTCAACAGATAATGGAGAATTTGCTCACACATTGCTCCAGGCATCTGTTTACAGAGGAAACAGTGGTGGACCAGTTATCTACCATAGCATGCTGTGTGTGTGTGTGTGAGAGAGAGAGAGAGAGAGAGAGAGAGAGAGAGAGAATGAGAGTCTCTGTGTGTGTTAGCTGGGACAGAGATAGACACATTATCTACCTCGGTAATTTACTGCTGCATGGTAAAAAAGGAGGTGAAGGCTTTTCTAATGACGTGTATGTGTGCGTGGGTGTCTGTGGTGCATGTGTGTGTGTGTGTGTGTGTGTGTGTGTGTGTGCACATGCATCATTCAGTTTGAGCAAAGTGATGAATTAGAGTAGGCAGGTTATCTCTCACAAGCATAGTGAGCATAGTGTGTGTGGGTGTGTGTGTGTGTGTGTGTGTGTGATTGGGTGTGTGTGTTGTGTATGTGTGTGTGCGCATGTGCGTGTACGGCTCTGTCTGTGTCTTTGTGGTTGTATATAACATATGTAAAAAATGTAAGAAACAAACAATAAAAGCATTATCATCCCTGTCTGGCCCTTTGTTAACATGACTGAGTGTTTGTGATCGTCTGTATGTGTACGGTCTGATATACCTATTTGTTCAAGGTCTGTTTTCTTTTTTCTCTCTTTGTCTTTATGTGTGTGTGTGTGTGCATGTCATTTCTGTAGCATGGCTTTTGCCAACAATCATACATCAATTTTTATACCACATTATAAGTATGAAGATGAAGTAATTTGAACTGTGGCTGGAAAAATACCATTCCAGAGACAAACTGACAATATGGATGTGCTTGAAAATGAATATGCGGTGTTTTGTTTCTGTGTAATCCATTTGGGAGATGAAATGATCTGCACTGAGTGGAGCTGTGCAGGTGTGCAGGTGTTGTGTTGTTCGACCTGGTCCAGAGTTTTATTTATTTATTTTATTAATTTTGAAAATCCTTGACAAGGCTGTGAAAAGGTCATGGGCAGAAAAAGGACAGCGCTTATCAAATATGTAAAATGAGCACCGGATGCAGATTGAGTGGAAAATTACCAGGCTTGGTGGATTTCAGGTCTGTTACAGTGAGTTTGACAGTAATCAGCGGAACCATAAAACAAGGCAAAATGAAGTCAGCCGCTCAAAAAGAGGCCGTGGATTAACCTCACAACGGCTGCTTTTGTCTAAACGGTAGTTAATGTTGCCATTAGTGACATTACTGAGTCATTTTCTTCGTTTTTCTGCCTACAACCCGGTGCTGGCCTTGTGGAGGCCGAATCTTCTTTCCGCTGACAAAACCGCTCAGCCTGCAGTCCTTACAGGGAGATGATTCACCCAACGTAACATTCTTAAAATTCTTGTGAAGCGCAGTAATTTTCATTTTCAGACGCTATGACATATGCGTACTCACAGAAAGCATATAGAGACCATCGCTGTGTTGCATATGTCAGAGGGGTTGATTCGGTCCTGGGTTTTGGGCTCAAGTCAACATTTTCATGACCTCAGACTTTGCTTTCCAAACAGAAAATTTGCTTGTCACTCATTGTAAATGTCAAGGGCTTAAGCATGCGCAACGTGTGACTTAATTTGGTCTTGAGCTCCAGATCTCTGGAGACTAACCATAGAGTAGTTCTGTATCGAGGTTTTAAAAACAGGACGGAGTCTAGCTACTGTCTGGACAGTTTGTATTCATTGAAGAAGAACTGTTTCATTCACATGTATCAGTGAGGTGAATAAAGCTTGGTGTGATGTCGCGCGTTGAAAGTCACCCAGTGATCCGCATTAACAGCGATTTGTAATTAGGTAATACGAAGTCTTCTATTTTCTTGGCTATACCTTCTCAGAGAAGAGCCTGACTCTCAGGGGATCGTGTAGAATCACGCTGTTGTTTACTGAAACAGTGCTCCCATGCTCATGTGCTCAGTGAGTTGCTGGATCCTTTGTTAAGACTGTTTATGGTAGTAGGAGCTGGTTTAAAGCCGTTTAATTCCTCCTCAAATGCCGCATTGTAAACTGATATGAGTGTAGCATTGTGGGTGGTTAATAGGGAATTTCCAACTGTCTTTGGTATGTATTTGGAGAAGTACCCTAAGCAAAGCCCTGCAGACTCAGAATTCGTCCTCTCTGGATGAAACAAGAGAAATGATTTCACTGATTTGTCTCTTTCATGATACTACGAAAGAGTAGAACAAACATGGGCAATTTTTTATGGTTTTTTTTTTTTGGGTTCCAGTAAAGGAAGAAATTCAGAGATGGTTTAGCTTAGCTTTGATCTAGTCTGCACTGAGAATTAGATGAGTGAATATTACTTTTATAATGTACTGTTTTGGTTTTTTTTTTACAAGCAACTCTTGTTTTTGTTTTCTTTCTTTCATACAAGTTCCATGAGATGCTATGACCACATCAAAACTGTGGACATATTTTTGTTCACACTTTACTGTTCTTTTCTTGAATAAACATGTGACGTGAGAGTAGTTCTGAGGAGAGTAGGTAATGCCTTAAGCTGACAGCCCTATGAATGGCCCTGAAACACTGCCTGGGACCCAGCATATTTATCTCCTCACTTGTCCTGGTCACACGTGTGAATTTTCAAATCCATTGTAAAAGCATTTGAAATGCATTACATTGCTACTTTTACACTGCAAATGTCCACAAGTCTCAGTGACTATGCACACTGTCTCAGTGAATACGCACACTGTATCACTGAATACGCACACTGTCTCACTGAATACATACCCTGTCTCACTGAATACGTACACTGTCTCAGTGAATACGTACACTGTCTCACTGAATACGTACACTGTCTCACTGAATACGTACTCTGTCTTTGTCTCTGCAGGGGAGGACAGAGGGCTGACGGTGATAGTAAAATGGCTCTCTCACGGCAGGACAAAACGGGAGACAGGATCGTCCTTACAGGTCAGATGGATGGATGGATGGTTGGACAGATGAATGGATGGATGGATGGATGGATGGACAGACAGATGGACAAATGGATGGATGGATGGTCGCGTGTTTGTCCTCCAGGAGGAGAAAGGGAATTGTAGGCATGAGGTTGCCTGTTTGTGTCCTTCCTTCCTTAGCTAAATCAAATATGGAGAAGGTATTAATAGCCGAGCTGGTCTTTTGTCAACTGAGAGTAATTCCACTCTGCACCATTCATCTGTATCATAATGATGAAGCAATTGACAGGAATTACTGGTCTGTGAATCCACTATATCAGAAAATCCCATCTCACCAGTGTCAGCACCACTGCAGAGCAGAAATTCATTTAGAAATTCTAGCAGTGAAGACATGTTTATTAGATTCAGTGCTTTGAAAGTTAGTCAGTATTGGCAAAAGGGGATCTATTAACACGAGAAGCAGACTGAAGAGAGAGAGAGAGAGAGAGAGAGAGAGAGAGAGAGAGAGAGACAATAGCAAAATACATCTGATATCAAAATCTGTAGGCAAGTAAATGAGGGTGCCCAAGTCAACAAAAAATGGAAATGTGCCCCGCCCTCAGTAAGTCAATAATCCAATGCTAGATCAATGACGGAGGAGGAATGCATGGAAAAGAAATAAATAACAACAACAATCAAGATCCTCTCTCCCCTCAGGTTCCAGTGGGTGTTGAAAATCTTTTTCTTCAGTTTTTTTCTCAGTTCAAGATACCAAAAGACTCAACAATTTACATTCTTCAGTGTAAAACAGTGCTATATGGTAGTGTAAAGCTTTAAGCTGTACAAAAGTATTAAATGCTGTTTTCAAAAACAAACAAACAAACAAAGAAGCCCAGGCAATGGAGAACCACTGAGAACTATACACTTAGAAAAAATGCAATTAAACAGTCTCAAATTTCTCATCTGCTAGACTTCACAGTCTACTTATAACAGACAATAGGTTGATATCACTGGCTTTAAGACTTTTAAAATGGGATGGCTTTTTAAGCAGCTGAGTGACAGGTAGTGTAACAGTCACTCAGATAGCCTTGTGGTTGTGGTTTATCTTTTCGGGATTGTGAGTCTTCTTGTGAAGGGTTTTGCAGGCTTGATAAAAGTGACACTCAACTGCACTGTGAACAAATGCTTATTCATTCACACTTTTTTTTTTGGCCATTTTCACTTACGCACCCTGGGACCTGTCCTCTTAAAGTGTCGGTTCACTGGCCTGCTGCAGTGTGTGTGTGTGTTTGTGTGTGTGTGTGTGTGTGTGTGAGTGCCTGCATGTGGTACGCACGGCGCTTTAGGACTGCAAATGACAGCCAATATCAGACAGATAAAGAAATGACACGTTTTCAGTCCATCTGTTGAGAGTTGGTGTGTGTTTTTTGGAAAATCACCACATTGATAGAGGTAACAGAGAACCCCTCCTTTGCACTTTGCATGCGCTGTCATTAGGAACCTGTCTGCCTGTCTGGACACACAGAGAAATCAGCCAAGAAGAGAGCCTTTGTTCCACCCTCAGCAGTAGTTGAGGTATCATGTAAAGGATTTTTTTTGGGGGGGGGGGGGTGTTTGAGGTAAATGGAGGAGGCAGGTAAGCCTGAGAATGCCTTTTAGGACACTGTACTTTACACTCCCTAGCCTGCACTCAGCAACCCCCCCCCCCCCCTCCCCACAGAGAGACACACAGAGTCAGCACCAGGCCTTCCACTGCCACCTAAACAGATGTCCTTTTAGCCTGAATGACGAGAGAGAGAGAGAGAGAGAGAGAGAGAGAAATGTAGAGAAAAAGAGTTGGGACGGAGAATCAAAGTATAGGGACTTCCAGAGTGGCATCATATGAATACATATGATGTCACACAATATAAAAAGACTCCACAACATAAAAAAAGGAGAAAAAAGTAAATGATATGCATGTGTTATTCAAAACAAAACAAATGCAGTGTACAAACAAAAACACCAGTATGATCCAACATGTCAGGCCTGTCCAGAAAGCATGAATATCCAAGTGGAAGGGCTATCTCAACCTCCCCATGGACAAAGACAGAGAAGGTAGAAGATGAGAACAAAAGAGAGAGAGAGGACAGTGTGCTATACCACGGCAGTGTCACTATGGGTCACAAATTTTTCTCTTTCTTTACACTTGTCTCTGGCAGTGATAGAAAAGAGAGAGTGAAAGAGGGAAAGTCAGCCCCCCTTACACTCACCCACTCACTGTCTTCATCCAAGATGGGGAGAATTTTCCCAGCCGTGAGCCACTGTACAGTACGGAACATAGTAATTGGCAGTGATCAGAGAAAGAGAGAGAGAGAGAGAGAGAGAGAGAGAGAGTAGCTCGGCCCTGGAAACGAAAGAGGAGAATGAAGATATACCTGTATATGTCCACATCCTTCTCTGTCATTCTCTTTTTCCGTCCCTTTCTTCTCTCTCTCTCTCTGTCTCTCTCATACATTTCTGTAATTGGTAGTGATTAGGGGTGAGGGTGCTGTCACGTGTCTGATGGATCAGCAAGCTTAGTTAGGCTCAGAAAAATACATTCACATCTTTCTCTGCATCTTTCTTCTTCTTGTAGATCTCTCTCTCTCTCTTTTCCCCTTAAGGCGAACAAACACATGTGCCTGTCCATTGGACCTCTCCTGTACTGCTGTGGCAGCAGAAAACACAGAGCATACGCTCACCCCACCCCTGTATCTGGAGAAAGAGTTAAAGAGTCAGAGAGAAAACAGGATGACAGGGCCTTCCTGGAAGCAGTTTTTTTTCAGTGTTTTTTTTTTTTTATTTCTAAACCTCTCTCTCTCTCTTTCTCTCTCTCCCTCTCCTGTTGTTGATAAGTTGCATGTTAAGCTGACTGAAGCTCTTCACTAAGGTGATAGACAAACTGACGTGCATCTTTCACACTCACTTTCTATTGAACTGCAGCAGTGAAAATTTTGTTACCATTTCCTTTAACAATAAGGACAGGTTCTATTCTTTCTTTTCTTGGCTGATTTAACCTGCCTGGCAGCACAGACTGTATCTGTTACACGTTGTTGTCCTGGGGTCAGAAAAAAGCAGTCTTTACTGTACATGTCAGTGCTCTAAATTTAATTTGGGACCAGGCCGTCTCAGACACAGTGAGATGATGTCATTATAGCGACATGTCAATCCCCAGAGTCCCAGGCCATGCAAGCAACAGGCAACATAGACTGCTTATGTTAGATCTGTTTTTTTCTCTCTCTCTCTCTCTCTCTCTCTCTCTCTCTGTTTCTCTGTTTCTCTCTCTCTTTCTCTCTCTCTCTCTTTTTATCTCTCTTTCTCTCTCTCTGTTTCTCACTCTCTCATGCTATCTCTGACCTCAGAAGAGAAATTTTTTTTTGTCAGAGTTCTTGGAAGGAAGAGATGTATGATGATAAAAAAAACCCTCTTAAGAGAACGAAAGCCTCTGTCTGTAGTCATAAACAGAAAAGCACTGCTTTTCCTGGAAACAGACAAAAAGAGGGGGGAAAAGCATGTATTTGTGATAGTGTCTGTCATTCACACTGTACAAATATGGGGAGATGCTTGCAATTAAAGACGGCTTTCAGTAAAAGAAGAATATTCCCTGCATGCTCTCTCCCTCTCCCCCCCTCTTCTCTCTCCCTCTCTCTCTCTCTCTTTCTTAATGTCCTTTTTGCTTTCTTTAACTACCACATGTTCTTTCATGTGCAGGCCATTTCTGTCGTAATTCTTAATTTAATTTAATTTTCGGTTGGACAGTGTCCTCTTGGAAAGAGTTTGTCCAGCAAACAAACAGCACTACCACGGCACATGCACAAACACAGAGCTCAGATAATCTGTAGGTTGGGATGAAATATAGAGCTACCATCAAAACAATGACAAGACACAAAAGAAACTGATCGTTTTGCCTCAGATGGACAAATGAGATAGACTACTAGTGGGTACAGTCCACCACAGCATAAAAATAAAGTTAAATAAAGTCTGAGAGAGTCTGTATGGTTCTACTCTGGTGAGAGTATGGTATTTTTTACACTCTCTCAGAGTTAATATATCGCTGACACATGGGGGAACTGTGAAGGGAGGTGAGCTGATTTACAGAAAGTTCTGGTGTGAAATGAGGTCTAGCTCAGACTAGGACAGTGAAAGTTTTTATAAAGCATGTTACTCCTACATTCATTAAGGAACAGAGCTCATTTCTAACAGCACTAGAGGCCGCATGCTGACACATTTGAAATTAGGGACGTGGTCATTGACACCGGCACACTTTAACGTGATTCGTGCAAATACTACAAAACCACATGAGAGAGAAAAAAATAAGAAAAAGATGGGGCAATACGTTCTCTTTTAAGTTTACAAGAACTGCCAAACGTGATTGGTCGCCAGAGAGTACTGAGTTTGTGGGTGTGGTTTGAGGGACTGCTCTTAATGTTAAGTCTGTGAGAAACTGTGTGCCTTTTCTGTCACAGCTCTAGCTTCCTTAGAATGCCGGCTCGTTTTCCCATTTGAATGGCATCATCTCTTTCACAGGAAGCCCACTGACATCTCCTTCTCATGACTGTGAGAGCAGTGCCAAACTACCCGGGGAATTAAGCCACTCACATTAGGGGTTTGACTGGAAGGACTTTTGTGGGAACGAGGGAATGAAAGGATAATACTGAATAACCTTGACTCCCACATGTAAACGTTGGAGCAAAGTTGCATCACTCAGTAATTCTTTGGGTATTTAGGGGCGATTTTCCTTTACACGATGCATAGATCATCATTTCAATACAGCTGATGGGACTAAGTGACCCAGTTTTAACAAATAACAGTACAAATGACACGTTTGACATTATTTGGTCGTTTCCAGTCATCAGAAACACAGTGTACCCTGACAGAAAGAGGTTAGTAGACCCCTGGCTTTAGCATCATGTAAAACGATTACGTTTTGTATGGGTTGAACCAAAACAGATGCAGATGATTAGAGAACATCTGTACGTAAAATGAGGAGGGCCCGATTTTACATAAAAATCAGAATCTTGTTCTAGATTGGGCGCTAACCACACAGATGTGTCATCAAGCCAAGATCAGTAGAGCTCTCCAAAGACTTCAGTAGAAAGATTATTCATGTCCATCTGTCTGAGAGAGGCTACTGTGCAATTTCAGAGTAATTTCATGTCAATTATTCCACAATATGACGGATCATCTGGAGAAAATGGAGAAAAATCCAGATCGTTCTCCATTCCACTGAATTTAGCCTGCACTCTCTCCGAGAAAAAAAAAGAAAAAAAAAAGAAAAGGTTAAGGAGGTCTTTAAGAAGTCAGAGCTAACATCAAAAGATCTGCAGGTGTCTTAGCCTGCAGTCTGCAGTCAAAGCGTGCGAGTCAGAGAAAGAGAGAGAGACTGCATGAATGTGGTGTGCATGAGAGGTTAGGAAGGAAGATGGTTTGAGCTGTCAGATAAGATTAGAAATGCCCAACTGAAGCTTCCTGAACAGCACCTGGGTGTAGAACACGACATGTGGACCAACGTCTGGTCATTCACACATGTGCTCTGGATATTTGGCAATTGGATATCGGGCTTGACGTATAGCGAAAACCACAATCTCCTTTACCTCTCACCAAATATGAAGTATGGTGGTGTAAACATTATGGTTTGGGGTGGAGAGTGGAGGTGCTTTCCTGTCTCGGGGTGTAGACAGCTTGCTATTGTTGGGGTGAACTCTAATCTCCACGATGTAGTGAAGTATGCTGGAGCAGAATGCAAGGTCATTTGTCAAAAAGCCGAGTCTGATCTTACAAAAGAACTAAGATCCAAGTAACTTTACAAGAATATTGTTCACTTTTTAGAGATGCACACTTTTGGAACAGCTAAGACAAAGCTCCCAAATCTGAATCCAGTCAGAAAGCTCTGGAGGAGTAGGAATTTTGTTTGGAGAAGCAGACGAGAAACACAGGAGAAAGCCATCCAACACCATTCATTTGAAACAGGTTTACATGGAGGACTGGATCATAATTCCTCCAAGCCTGTGTACGATTCCAATAGAAAGCTTCAAGAAATATGTACATTATTACATTATTTTGTTCCAAGGACATAGCAACAGGAATTAAAGCCAGGACTTCATTTAGTTTTCAACCTCAGGGTATTTTGTTTCTGTCAAATAATTACAAAGTATATTTTAGCGTCCTTTGTTGAATTGGGTTTTAATCTGCTTATAGTTTTCAAAAGAATATGAGATGTCCCTGTGTCCATATATGTCAAGACAACTGTTGAGTGTATGCACTTGTCCTCTGACACCACTGATTTAACTTGAAATGAAATAAGTTCAAATGAAAACTGTCTGAATTAATAAACCAAACACATAAACCGATAATCACACTGGAAAAGATCCAAGTATTTGAAACAAACTTTGCTCCACATACGCACATACACACACAGTATACTTCTCTCTCTGTCTCTTTCTTTCTCTCTTTCTCTCTCTCTCTCTTTCTCTTTTCCCATCCGTCCACACATGACTGCCCTTTTGGACTCATCACCCTGTTCTGTGAGATGAGAAGTCTGAGACAGCTTTGGAAATGTCAGGGCAGGGCAAACCATCAGTCTCCTAATGCTATACTGCAGGGTGAATGTGGAGATAGAGCACATGGACACACACACACAGAGGCGCATACACGGACACGTGCGCGCGCGCACACACACGTACACATGCAGGCATTCACACTCACACACGTATAGTTAGAGAGAAACTAGGTGGTGTTAAACCACAAGGCAACATTACATGGTGACAATGTGCTGCTCTAATAACACATCACCAAATGTGCTATGGCTGAGAAGAGCCTTTCACCCATGCCACTGTTCCCCACTGCCAACACTGCAATATACATTACATTGTCCTTCCTTTCCACCCTCTCTTTGAATCTGTCAAAAACGTCACAACATAAAGGCTCGGGACCATAGTTCTTTGTCGTTACATTTAGATGGTAACTTTGACCTTTGGCATTTGTAATCTGTTGATGAGATTTATTGAGTGGGCTAACTGAGGGTTACCTGAGTTCATCACAATGTTTTGAGCCTCTTCCATCCACAGTCCAGCAGCTCTGAGCTTGAGCAAGGCTTTGAATGGACTCTCCCTGCTCTGTGTGCCCCAGCGCAGTCAAAGCCCATGCAATCTGTTCGCTGTGACATTGAAAACTTGTTCCATTATCTGAATGTCCACGCTCTACATATTTTGGATTCAGTTTTCCAATGAATGCCAATTACACTAAATTGAAAACTTCAATTTAAAAATACATTCTTGTCATGAAAATGGGGCTCATTGAAAGCAAAAAAAAAAGGCAAAAATGTAATCTATTTTCATAAAGACAGCGGGGGAAAAAAGTCTTTACGAATTAATGAAACAAGTATGGTATGCCGGGTTTCTCACTTAAATATTCAAAGTGAAAGAAAAAAAAAATTCAAGAACAGACTACTTCTTCTGTCCTTTTCATTAAGGTATAGAGAGCAAGGGCGGGCCCCTCCCCTCCCCATGGATGAACAGTATAATCCAAGAACCCATCACCCGATTTGGGGATTTTTTAGCACAATTTTGCCTGAACCATTTTTACCACTGTAATATAGGTGTAGACTGAGTAACTGAGTAAGCCATTCTGTCGACCCAGTAATCAACACCTTTTCAGTATTATAAGATAAACTGAGTTTTTTTTTTTTTGTTTTTTTTTTCTCCTCGCTGTGTGACCCAAATGTGTAACTGAAACTCAAAGCACTTTTTTAGTATAAGAACTAAATCTATGCCAATTTCAATTAGAGTTTAATTGAATCCAATTTAAAACCTTTAATCTCTATAATGAAATGGGCCGAGAGCGATTAAGAATAGCGGTGGTCTTTTGGAATATACGACCTTTTAGTGTAGGAAAAACACACATTTGATACTGATTTCAAGCTAAAACAGCATAAATAGTAGATTAATCAAGAAGGGGTGAAAATATTTTTTCATTTGTTTTGCCTAGTAGAAGCTTGTAAATTTAAGGCTACCAAAATCACTATGTGTAACTGTAGTAAGTATTCAGTGTCAAAAATATAATTGCCATCATTCATACATTACCCTTCAAGATAAAGTCCAACTTAATGTGTGTATGCTAGAGCCTGTGAGTAACTGGTTTGATCTAGTTTGGTTTGAGTTACACTGAAGCGTATATTTCGACATAAAACCTGCTTTAACAGATTATTTTGCTGGGGAAAAAAAACAAAACAAAAACAACTTATGTAAAGAGAGTTGTGTGAAAAATCATGTCACGCTAATAAACAATTATTGAAACACTTTTTTTCCTTGGACTTTTCATATATTTTGTAGTATTTCAAAGCTGCTTTTGATGTGTGAACATGCTAATGTGTGAAATGGTAAAATAAATTGCACTAGGACATAAAGATATTGCCAATTATTCTGTGTACTCCATTCCAGGTTTCCACAGTCACTGCCATGTCCACAAGCTTCAGGAGAGATGAAAAAAAAAAAAGCGTAACATGTTCTAGTGACCGTGCGATAGGCGTTATTTATAAATTATCACTGGATGAAAACAAAAGCTTGAATCTTTGCCAAGGAAAACAAACAAATAAAACAAAAAATTAGTTTCAACCATGTTCTCCCAAAAGGAGGAGATAGACCAGGGCTCCCTCCTGTAGAGTGGGGCTAGGGGCTGAGCTCTACCATACAGTCACTAGATCAAGAGGAATCAAGAATCAAGAGATCTGATGGTTTCGTGTACGTGACTCAGATTCTGCAAATCAGCTGTTTCATTTATAGCTCAAAATTCCCCAGCCACATTTGTAGGTCTGGATCGAACCAAAATTTGAATTTAAATTTAAAGCGCGTTTGTTTGTTTGTTTGTTTGCTGAGATCAGCTAAAGGTAGCGGTAGGGAGGGGTCAGGGTAAAATTTGACATTGCCTTCACAGATACACCAAAAATCTGCACAAAAACTAAGATTACCAAGGCAACAGTACCACTGATACAATACAGCACAGATACAACCAGTGTTGGCAAAAGAGCAAGGCTAGGCTATAGAATATAAAGTTGTGTACAGAATAATAAAAAAGATTTTACCTTCAAAGTACTTAACCTAAGGCAGAGTATGTTTTGTTGTTAACTTGCAAAATAGTGAACAACTGGCATAGTTGATGATTCACTTAGGTTTTGATACAGCAGCTGTGATTGTTTTATTTAAAAAAATGCCCAAAGCAAATGGCATAAACTACCTACCTCAGCTCAGTGGACCTATGAGATTTGCTATGGGAATGAGAAAAAGAAGAGAAGGTGTCATTTATTTGGAAATGAAGGCTAATAAGTCACTGGAGGACTATACACTGTGTGTCACAGAGTATCAGCTCCTAGTCTGTGTTTCACTTTAGAGATGTTGTACATTTAAAGAAAGCGTATTCTTGGCCAAATCAATGCAGAATAGTAGTACATTTAGCACTGAAGCTCTGTCAGACAACTCTGTGTCCCTGTATGGTTTGGTTTACACTGAAATCATATTTGCTGACAACGGCAATTAAGATTAGATTAAATTCATTTCTACTCCCAGATAACTTTGAGGTGTGGTTTTTATTATCGATTGCTTTGTTGCAGCAGTTTGAAACCATACCGGAGTGATATTATTTCACATTTTCATGGCTGTGATAATGATGTCATTAATCACCATGATGGGTGAATATTATTATTGTCGTGCAGGTATACTCATAGCTTAACTAAAGGTGAGTTTTACGTTGCCCGGTGAAACAAAAGCCTCAAGTTCCCCTTTTGTATGTGTTAGACTTTTGAAAGATTGCAACACCTTATTGAATACCAATCAAACTTCATATCCTGATATTGTACATTAGAACCCTTTTGTGATTTCAAGGTAGCTGTTTTCAAAATATCATGAGATCTAAAAAATAAAAATAAAAAAGGGCAGCTCTACACATCTCTGTGCTAGAAACAGGCAAAGACAGGGACAGACTGGTAATAAGAACAAGAGACCATCCTCTGGTGTTTATGGCTGATGAAAAGACAAACAGCAACAGTATCCCAAATATTGGATATTTATGTCAAAACAACAGAGCCGGAGAGAGGGAGAGAGAGAGAGAGAGCATTCCATTTGTTAGATTAATTTGCTGGGCTCAGAGTGGATCAGGCTGTGAGGTAGACTAGAATGTTGTGTTAAGCTGCACAAACTCTCAGCTGCTGTGTTGTTTCCTTGGGCTAAAGAGGATGTGACTAAAAGACAAGTAAAAGCCTTTTTTCTGTCTTTCATTTTTCTTTTCTTTTTTTTTTTTTGGTTCCTCAGAAGTCCATCGGGCCCTCACTTCTCCTTTTTTCACTTCAGTCGTTATGCAACTCATTTTTTTCCCCAGAATTAGTCAGGAACTGAAAAATATGTGAAATTGAATGTAGATTTCTCTCTTTGTCTTGAAGAATTTGCTTGTCCCCTTTCATGGCTTCAGAGGCCTTTGATGTGTTTTGTTGAAAAAACCTTGTTCGTCACACATAAGAATTTCAGCTACATGAATCACATGTATAATTGATAAATGGATAAATGCGTAATTAATAAATAAAGAATTGTATATAT
>NC_044501.1:26567989-26580489 GCF_902362185.1 Chanos chanos | reverse complement strand
ATTTTTGTAAACCACTGCTGTTAACCGCTTTCCCATTTGTATCACACTTCTGTTTTACCATTTCTACTGAAAGGAGTTCTCTCATACGTTGTCTCTCATATGCTCCCTCCCTCTCTCTCTCCTTCTCTCTCTCTCTCTCTCACACACACACACACACACACACATAACGCCATTTTCCCTTTGTCTTTGGAGTCTTTGGAGGGCGGTATGCATTCCAAAAGGAGAGGAGTCCTATCTGTGTTTGTATGAGTCAAAGCTGTTGGAGGAGTCTCAGCTGGACATGGTTCTGTTGTTTTTTAATGTGGTAATGTGTCACAAAGCTGCTTCAGAGAGCAGCTCAGATGCATGTCAGGGGGATGTAATCTTACCCTCCGCCATAAGAGGTTTTCCACTCCCTCCCTCTCTAAGTGAAGAGGGGGATGGGGGTACGGAGAGAGATGGAAGGAGTAAAGACCCAGTAATGTCTCACAAAAATCATAGGAAATCTCCGTCTCACTCTGCATGCTCAAGTTAGAGGTCTGGGCTTTAGATAATGATGAAAAGAATCAGCGTGTCTTGTGGAAACACATGACTTCCACTGTGCTTTAATTCCTCAGAGCAATATTAGAACTTTTTTTTTATGTTACTGAATTGTTATTGGCTGCGTCTGAATAGCAGTGGGCGGTATTTCGGTATTATAGTTGTCTATGGTATTACGTCATGCCACCGCATGAATTTTCCAGTATTATCGATACAGGGATATTTTTTAAGCATGAAATAAAGCATACGTTTTTCCCAGAATTTTGGCTGTCAGAGAATTGATTGGTATAATCAATGATTGCATGGAACGAAGTGATACATAATAGTAAAACGTCCCAATGCTGTTATACTCAATATCAGCGCTCATGGAATGCCTTTTGTCCAATCAAACTACTCGGATGGAACTAACTGCTCAATAAGGCTAGTTTAAAATCTAAGTGCTATAAAAACAACTGTATGGACTGGGAATCATGTCGGATTTTTCATATGGCTTTTTGGAGCGATCAAAAGAAAGGTAGCCACATTTTCAAACCCCCAAACCGGGACCCTTAAGTGTACAGCACAATCATGCACACACACGTGTACTGTAGCCTATGTGTTTATGCATGCATCATAGGCATTTTCATTAATGTGATCTCTCATGTCGACATTTCCACCGTGTGCGACTGAAAATATACTCTTGCAGTACGTACAGAATGCAGCGTTTTCGTGGCTGGCTACATCACAAAGAAACGGGTAAGCTTTCTGGAGGTCTTTAGAAAAGACCGACTTTCTCTTTGGCATGATCCTAACCGTTAACGTACTGATAGATTCTGTCAGACAGCGCCACAAGCGTCATAACAGCCTTGACAATGACATATTGATTGACACAACAGACAAATCAGTGTTGAACTCAGACACAGGGCGTATTGTTTGTGTTTTTTGATTAGGCTAGGTAATAATGAGTGGGACAGAATAAGATAAATGTCTATGTAAGCGCTGAAAGCGAGTATGATATCATTATTATTATTATTATTTTAGTTGTGGTGAAAGCTGGGACAGGCTGGTGTTCCTGGCTAAGAACTTTGAGGGCTAATTGTTATTTTGATGGCGTTTCACTGAAATTTTAGTGTCCTATTTTTTGTTATTTCAGTCCTACATGGGAAAAGATGATACATTGTTCTAGTAATTAGGGGCCTCATCATGGTGATTGTTTTTTTGTAATTGTTCATTTGGAGAAACTCTTCAAGCTCTTTACATGTTTATAATGTTAATTAAAAAATAGTTGTCATATCTTAATCTTTCTTGATCTTCTTCGTACTCTTTGATATGTTTCTTTTTTTAAAAATAAATACTTTTGAAATGCCTAATTTTGGTGGGCAGCTGTGGCCTAAAGGTTAGAGAACCGGGCTTGTGACCAGAGGGTTGCTGTGTGTGTGTGTGCGATCATGGAGATTTACATTTACATTTTACTACTGTACAGATAAAATAGTATTAAGTGTATAGACTTTAAATAATAAATACCGTGATATAATACTGATACTGTTCATACAGTTGAAAATACCGTGATAAAAATTGTAGTCCATATCGCGCAACCCTGCATCTGAATAGAGCTGCATGCGTGGTTTAGTAGGAGAGGGTGGGAACGCTCTCAGTTACATACACTGGGCTTTAAGCTAAAGCTACATTCTGTTACCAGCAACCGTAATTCAAGAGCTGTGACACACACACACACACACACTCACATACACACACACAGACACACACACGCACACACACACACACACAGACACATACACACACACAGACACAGACACACACACACACACACACACACACACACACACACACAGACACACACACACAGAGGACTTTAATGAAGGCCTTTATTCAGACTGGCTTGTTTAATTTAGTCCTTGTTAAAGAGGGACTCTACAGTCTACTCCAAGGCATCAGAGACTTTGGTCATGAATTATATTGTGTGTGTGTGTGTGTGTGTGTTTGTGTGTGTATGTGTCTTAGCTCTTGCATTGCGGTGTGTGCGAGTGTCTTTGTGTCTGGGAAGGGATTTTAATTAGTGAAACACACCTGCCTCCATCACACAGTTACCTCCTCTCACGCTCTTGTCATCTATCTCTGTCTCTTCCTCCTCACACACACACACACACACACACCGTCTCCTTCTCTCAGTCCTGCTGAAGTGGACATCTGATGTTTTCAGAGTGTTCACAAGGGCTTCAGCAAAGTTCTCTAACCCTTATTTTCTTTTGCTCTGTTTTTGATTTTGACCTTTATTGAACCCGTAAAGAACTACTTGATCTTTGAAGGGAAAATGGGCAAAGAGAGACAGCTGAAGTAAACTAAAGCTAAAATCATGGGCTAAGACAGCTAAACCTGTCCGTATTTTTGGGTGGTTGTGAGAATGTTAGTCTTAATGTAGTAATATAAAGGAAATTTTCTCAGCAAATCCTTAGAAAAAAACAACACTGAAGAGCAATGGACAGAATAAGATTGCAAAATTCAGTAGCTTATTGCTAAAAAGTGAACTACAAATCCATTAACCTGGAGGAAAAATGGACAGTTTCATGAAAAGAAATCAACAGATTTACAGTGTGTAGTGGATCAGTGAAAAGTGGGGGTGTGCAGTGGCGGAACGGGGGGGGGGGGGGGGGGGGGGGGGGGGGCGGGTTGTTCACATTTTTCCTGGAACACAGTGGTTTAAATGTGCCTCTCATTATGTGAGCTGTGTTCAGAGAAAAGGGAGGAGGCTTAGGGTGGGGGGTTTAGGGTGGGAATGTATACTCCTCTGATGTTTCTGTTGTTTTACGTCTGAGTTGAAACAGATTCGTGTTTTTATATGAAAAAAAAATTACAGCGCGGGCCACAGTGACCGCTTAAATGAGTGAGAGGCACAGAGAGAGAGTGAGAGCAAGACAGACAGAGAGAGAGAGAGAAGGAGGGAGAGAGAGTGAACTTGAACACCTGCAAGGAATTATCCTCCTGTTATCTCACTGTCAAACCATGACTTTCCTCACTACCCCCCCCCCCCCCCCCCCCCCACCCCCCCCCCCCCCCCAACACCACCACCACCATCTCTCTCACTCTCCTTTCACTGTCCGTCTGTCCTTTCAATATTGTTAGTCCTGTTTTATCACCTCACTGCCTCCCTCTATCATTCTCATATCTTGAGTATCTTATTTTTTTCATTTCTTTTTTTGTCCTCACAGGAGAGTGTGTTTTTATGTTTTCTTTGTGGTGGGACATTATTTTATATTTTATTCATCTGATGAGAGGTGATGTGACGTGAATCATGGTGTGAAGCAGTCTACCTGAAGAGCGACTATAAAATATAATCCAGAGGGTGTTAGTAAAGGGAAAAAAAGTTATGCTGCTGTACATCTGTGTTTAATCAGAAGGCACGCATGGAGAGGTGTGTGTGTATGTAGGTGCTTGTTTGTTTCTGCGTGTGTGTTTGTGTGTGTGTGTGTGCACGCGTGACTGTGCCAGTATATCTGTGTGTGTGTGTATTTTTGTGTCTGACTGTCTCTCTGCATATGACATGAACACAGAAGAAACAGACATATCAGTTGTGACTGACCATCTCCTGGGTCCTTGGGTAACTTGTGAAAGAGTCTTTATGTGACAGAGTGAGGTTTACATACACTGACTGCCAGACTTTTAACCCTGAGGCTGTGAATAGGGCCACCCAGGGCACACTGACCAATGAGAAACTGGCATTCCTCCACCCAGGACACACCAACCAATGAGAAACTGGCATTTCTAAACCCACAACACATGCTATAGCATTCAGAGCTGTCAGTCTGTATGTTCAATGTACATCCACTGATTTTTGAGAAATTTGACTTGCAGTGAGTTTGTATTCTTTTATTTTCTGTTCAATCAATATATTCTGCACTTCCATTTTCCTTTCTTTTGTTTTAAACGTTTATTTAAACATTGGCATCAGTTTGGTAGCTTATATTTTATGCAGCCTCATTCCTCATCTTGTCAGAACTAAGGAAGCAGATCTGTCCTGCTGAATTTATACATGCATACATACATATATGTGTACACACACACACACACACACACACACACACACATATATACATGTATAAATTCACCTTCAATCCTCTATCATTCATGTGCAGCAAACAAATCACAAATAGCAGCCTCCTTCCTAGCACGTGTCTGAACCCAGTCCACATGGTGCTCCTGCCTTGTGCTAACACACCTTTTTCACATAACCCACAGCCACGGAGAATTGTCTGGTCTGATGAATCGAGCAGACGCTGTGTTTCGTGCCTTTGACCAGTAGTAACAGAAATAGCCCTTTCACAACCCGCACAGAATAATCACATTTAAGTGGAGTGTAATCTTTCCCCTGCCGCATGGGGAAATGAAAAGCACATGGGATTTACGGTATGTCTGCGTGAGATCCTGATCCAGTCTGAGTGTGTTTTTGTGTTGGAAGGTTGGAGAATGTTGGTTAGGGTTTTCTGTACAAGACATGTGAAGCATGCGGTATGGCTATGCAATGATAATAGCCTCTGGGTTTGGAGGTGACAAAGCTAGCATGAAATTATGTCTCTATGAGTGGTTAAAAGTGCCCGAAAATTATAGCTGGCTGTGAAAAATGGTAGGTAGGGGAAGGGGGGGGCCTGGGCACAGGGGGCAGGAGTTCCTTTGGACGCAATTAATGATTATGGTTGTTGTCACAATTAGAGTGTAAAATGCACGGTCACAACCTTTGATTCTCTGCCTCCCACGGACTGTCATGACTCGTTGTGCCCCTTGATGGTGTGCATTTGTGTGTGTGTGTGTGTGTGTGTGTGTGAGTGAGGGTGCGCGCGTGTGTTTTGAATGGCAGTCAGTAAGTATCTGAGGGGTTGTAATTGCACGGTTTGAGCCGAACAATTATTTCAGCGCAATTATCACTGCTAGCAGTCTCAAATGCTTTGACGAACACCGGTGAACGGTCCATTTGAGAAAGAGAAGGGTTCAGTTTATTTGCTCCGCCGCGTGTTCTCGCTTCTACGTGCCAGGCAAGAGGTCGGCACTTGATAACTGAAAGAATAGCCCTGTGTCAAGATTAACGTCTGGTATCCTTGCCATGCGCCCCAGTACTAGTTCACCGTTCAGATGGGAAGGTTTGGGGTGGGGCTGCATTTCCATTGTGCGGGTGTTTTATTAGACTGGAGGTAAGTGTGTGTGATCTTGGAGAAAATCAGGGACGTGCGAGTGGTTACATCCCATCTCTCAGTCATCAAGTTTAACGTGCGTTCTTTGATTTGCTGTGTACTGTTGACAAAAAGGAAATGCTTGAATATTTTATGTACAAGATGAATATGAATACCTACCATTACAGAGGATCTAAAAGGGATTTTCTAATGGAAAAGTGCTTTTCATATCATAATTTTTCTATTGGAAAAATGCTTTTTATTCATCTGAACGGAAAGGGATGTGAGAGAGCAAAAAAGCAGTGATAAGTTTTGATAGCCCTTCCAGTTTCATGCTGAGTTTGTTCACTTGAAATTCTAATGAAATGATTCCAGTTTTGCCACACCTATAAGTCATAATACTGAGTGTTAATGGTTCAGTCACACCAGACGTGAAAACACCCTTGTCTGTTCATTTCAGAGAAGAAAAAAGCATGCAGAAACACAAATTTAGAATCTTTGTCTAGTGGTAAAGTTAACAAGTTCTTCACATTCCATTCTCCAAAAAAAAAAAAAGGATTCAAACTGAAGTTTGGTGAACTGACTAGTGACTAGTAAAATCACACGAATCAAACAAGGCTTTGCCTTTGCAAAACAAAACATCGGACGAGATTGGCTACGCTCATTAATTCACCATTCAGCATTGAGGAGTTAATAAACATCATTGTCTCGGTCTTGGCGCTGTGCTGTCAGACTGCAGTTTGGCTCAGGGCTCGTTGCCATAAAACGGACAGTTGGCAGAGAGCCATGTGGATGGGGGGAGGACAGCCAATGAAAAATCATTTCAAATGGTGAGAATACGAGATGAATAGCATCATTTATTACACACACTATGTAAACAGTGGAATAACCCAGCATAAGTAAATCGTCTTTTACTCTTACATTATAGTGAAACACAATATGTAACCTCAGATTCGTTACAATAACTTTATACATATGCAAATCTTTCACCATGATCATGTATTCATAAAATAAATAAATAAATGAAAACTTGAAAAGTGGTTGCTGTCGGCACTACTGTGTTAGAATTCCCTCCAAAACATTAGACTGCTTTCCGAACCAGCAACTCATTAAAGGCAAAGGAACATTTTTTTGTGGCAGCCAGAAGCGAAATTTTGTCCGTCCATTTTAGCTGTGACTAAGCCATCACAATGGTAGTGATTTATTGGCCTCTGTTTTCATTCTCTCTCCCTCTCTCCCCCTCTCTCTCTCTCTCTGTGTCGCTCGCTGGCTGACTCTCGCCGGTCTGAGTTTGATGTACGCCGCAACATGTAACTGAATTGTTTACAACTACCTCATCAGAGTCAGCCAGAACACAACTCCACCAACCTGTGAAGAGAAAGTCTGGTTTAGAGCATGAAAGATAGTTTGAATTTTATGAAAAATGAACTTTATCAGATGCCATAGAGAAATATTAAGATTTTAATTTTTTAATGTTTAATGTTAATTTCCGAATCACTGTAAATTATGCACCGCACAACCGTGAAACCAACCAAACTGTGTATGTTGAATATTGAATGAATTGCCATTTGCAAAATTCCTGCAAACTATCTATGTCATATAACCATTAGTTATGACCACGTACATGAAACAAAAATCCGTTTATTACACGTTTATCCACTTTGTAAAACATCTGCATTTCAACATTGTAAATTATTGCTGCAGCTCTAAAATGAGTAATGTCATGACACGAGAATTGAGCTTACCATAGTGCACACACAAACTATAAGGGTCATATAATGATAAGTTACGCACAGGGACGTGAAACAAAAATGTGTATATTAATTATCCACTTTTCAAAACATGCTTGCATTGTACCATTGTAAATTGTTGTTTGTTGCTGTAAAATAATGGCATGTCATTACAACTGAGCTTGACATAGTCACCATCAGAGTATTCAAAGTAATACTGAAATGAGGATTTTATGTGGTCAGAGTGAAAGGGGAGTGTTTCAAATGATCCAGGCTTCTATCTCTTGTGGGAAAATGATGTTGGATTGCTTGCCAACCTTTTCTGACTGCTGCTGAAACGGTCGCCATAGTGACTGACGTGTGACCGCCCACTTTAAGCTTATCTGAACCTCTCTGAGCTACACGGACATGTGCATGTACAAACAGCATTCCATGGATGCATTATCTCCTGTTTCACACAAGCATTGCAAATAGCAACCGTGTAAACACAAGCAGAACCACCCACACCTGCTCAGCCTGTATATAGATGGAGGTACGCTGAGTTTCGAATCGCGGCATGGAGCAGACTGATGAAGTGTCTTCGGGATCAGTCTCACACACTCACACACACACACACACACACACACACACACACACACGCACAGGGCCCAACAAAGCTCCAACAGCATGGTTAAGATCAACGTCCTTGTCATTCTAACTTCACTGTTGTTTCAAAAACTGAAGAAGTTCGACCATTGAGAGCGTTTTTATTCACCTGCTTTGCACTTTTACTGTATGTGCAGAGACAACCTGGGGGGCTATAAGCTAAGTAAATTGGCACGGACCCTTCGTCTGACATTTTCACAACCTCCCAAAAACACTGGTGGTAGCAGGGAGGGGGTGAGCTTAAAGTCAAACTGATTTTGAAATGACGTTGGAGATTTAATACATTAGTTCATTTAATTCTTAGAGTCTGTGATAGCCAAGCATTAGCTGATTGCGGAGTGAATATTCATCACCTTTCGTCTTCTGCCTGAAGAGCTTTTACTCTTAAATGTTAAAAAAAAAAGAAAAGTGAGCGGGCTTGTTTTGCTCGACAGGGTCATGCTGGAGTCCTTAGGGTCTATTTCTCTATGCTTCTGTCGTTCCCTTTTAGCCTGTTATCATAGCATTCCTCTCATCTTAAAAGGGACCGCGCTCTGTCAGCCCATCAAAGAGAATCAGCAGCAACCAAATGTCACAGCAATCTCAATCTCTCTCTCTCTCTCTCTCTCACTCTCTCTCTCTCCCTCCCCCTCTCTCTCTCTCTCTCTCTCTCTCTCTCTCTCTATACCTTTCACTATGTGTGAATGATTTCTCTCCTGCCATGTTGTTGGGGAGCTACTTTTTAAGGTCAAATGGAACAGGGCCTGAGTCCACATATTTGTGTGTGGCTCTTGACCGATGGTTTTGGGAGGTGCTGGATTTCATAGGTTGCTTGGCTGTATTTTTACTTTGCCATGGTAATACTTCACAATGATAAACTTTAAGAAAAGAAACCTTTTCCTCATCCCCCCATTCATGTGTTTTTTAATTGCAGGAATTTCAGTGTGATGTGAATTCGATGTAATTAAAGGGGTGGTCTCACTCCAGTCAATATCTACAAATTCTCATATTTTTTCCACTTTTTCATACTCAGCAGTGAGAAACATTGGCAGTAATTATTATGTGAGTCCTCTGAAATGTTTTCTTAAACAAAGTCAGGGATCCAGTTCTGGACTAATCACTTCTCTGTTTCTCTCTCTCTCTCTCTCTCTCTCTCTTTATATATATATACACACACACACACTCTATTGCATATAATAGATATATAAAAAAAACAAGGACCATCCACAATCTAGCCATCGGAGTAATCTACAGTTTAAAGCCTGTGGCACAGTTAGCTCTTCATGTCCTCTTTACAAGCCCTGTGTTGTTACAAACCAAGTTGCTTTAACCATGAGACATGGTAAGAGAAGATGTGTGTTTTCAAGTCACTGAAAAAACTTAAAATATTCATTTATCTAAATAAAGACATTTAAAAAGTACATGCATGGCAGCATGAGGCATGAATCAAATACACTATTAATACAAATACACTAGCCATGACCTATACTTTTACTGTCAAAATCAGTTATTGTCCTCAGAAAACAGGAACACCTGAACATGAACAAGTTTAAATGCCTTAAATGAATATATGATCTTTTGAAGGCTCTCTCTGTACTTAGTTAGTGTATCTGACCCAACTTACTAAAATTACTGAGAAATGTCAGTGTGGTGTAACACTCAGAGCATACATTTAGAGAAAAAAAAGTGCTATAAAAGGGTTAATTCAGGAGGACTAATTTTAAACCTTAATCAAATTCTTGGGTGTAGCTTGATGTTTGACTACTAAGTAACTATGAACATGTAGTGAGGCAGTTGAATGTTTTCTTTACAATCTTTCTTGTCCAAATGTAACCTGGTGTAAATGTATATTATATGACTTCACATGCACTAAATGAATATTAGAATAAGAGTATGATCTCACAAAGGAGAAACTGTGGCACTCTGTGACTTCTTTATCTCTTCCAAAAATACTGAATAATTTGAGAAAAATAGTACATTTACATTATACATAATAATGTACGGTAATGTCACCTGACCTTAATATCAGAAATCACAAACAACATGATTTAAAAAGCTAAAAAAAAATGTATGTAAAGATGTTAAGTTATAATGAAGTTAAAACTGCATTTTAAATCTATTTTCCTCAGTACTTTGTCCCCCCATTTTTAAACCTCATGTGTCGGTACAACTCAACTCAGCTGCACCCCCTCCCCACCCCCCCATCCCCCTCCCAGTTCCACCTTGATAGCTCCAACTGAGTAGCATCGGTGCTGCTTGGGTTCAGCCCCAACAGTGTGTTGTGTGTAGGTGGATTGCTGTGTGTAACTGGAGGGTGCAGGAGAGCAGTCATTCAGAGGAGCAGAATAGCTAGGCTTTCCCAGCATGAGCCCTGGATCTGAGGATACTGTGTGTTCCCAGCCAAGGCTCACTCTGTTTCTTGTTGAGAACACTGGGCACAAACAAAACTGCTTATGCATACTCTTCATTGTCCTCAGAAAACCAGCAAAAATCAAAGGCGAGGTCAACATCCCTCACAAAGAGACACTAACTGTGTAATTAGATCTTCACAGCTCCCCCCAGAAATATCTATATGCTCCTACTGTTTATAAAGAGCATTACCTTTCAGTTTACATTATTACCATCACAGAGATTTCTCAGTTTTACTTGCAAGGTTGCATAACAAAAGAAATTCCACAAATAATATTTCATTTGGAATCAGTGAACATTGATGAACAAAGCTCAGGGACTATTACTGTCAAGGGTCTAGCCATGTTACTAATGTCTGGATGCAGAACTGCTACAAAGAGACTGTAAATGGTGAATTTAATCGTATATGTATGTGACACCTTCTACTGTCTGAACCAAAGTCACATCGCACAAAGTCATACTTCTAAGAGTACTGATCTTGTTATGGTTACCATATAAAGAGATGCCTGTATGAAAGCAGAGCTGTATGAAAATAAATTATTAAGTCAAGTAGTTAACTGCCAAAATAAACACCCACATAGTGTCTTACCAGGGCACCAGGTCACCGTGAATCACCAGAACAGCTTTGGTGCTATTCTACAAGTTGTGGAAGTCTGGCTGAGGGATACAGGGCAGTTCATTAGAAATTCCATCATATGGTGTTTTTTCGATGGTCGTTGAAAGCACTGTCCCAGATGCTGCTCCAGAATTCTGAGAAGTACTTCTCAGAGAAGTAGGGGCTGAGATCAATGGGGTGTATGGCTCACATTGTTTTCATGCTTGTCAAACCACCAAATGACCCCTTGTGCTCTGTGGATTGGAGCATTGTCAATGTGGACACGACCACTCCCATCAGATTAGAAATGTTTCACTATAGCAGTGTTTCTCAGTCCTACTCCTGGGGGATCTCTGCTCTGCACGTTTTCCATCTTTCCCTACCTGGCTCTACCTACCTGGCTGAACTCATCAGTGGCACTGATTGGCTGAGCACACCTGATTTAATCAAGAGCATGTTAATGACACTAATAAGGTGTGTTGGGAGCAAGGATAAATAGAAGATATGCAGAGCAGGGGCCCCCCAGGAGCAGGATTGAGAAACACTGCACTATAGGAACACTATAGCGATTGTTCAGAATGAATTTGCATGTATTGCCTCCACTTGCCCTCTAAGAAGGTTAAGTAAAACTAAACCAGGCCAGGAAATATGCACTCCACACCATGGGAAGGGTGGGTCTGTAGGAAGGGTCTTGTGGCCTGCACCACATCTGCTTGGTTAGAACTGATTCATCTATTTGATTAGAATCGATTCATCTGCTTGATTAGAATCAATTCATCTGTTTGATCAAAACTGATTCATCTACTTGGTTAGTATCACTTCATCTGCTCAGTTAGAATCAATTCATTTGCTCGGTCAGAATCCTTGTCAGTCCTGTTCTTGTTCATTCCTTTGATTGATACCTGGAGCAAACGTATTCAGCTGCAGGTAGATTTTGCATTTATTTTGAACAGGCGTTGAGGTATCATAGTGAAATATGTGTTATTGGTCACGACTGACCCACGATCTGACTTAGCTATTGATGTCTTTCCTTCAGATTCTCATGCCAATTTGGCCTTGGCCACTGCTCCTAATGAAACATCAACGAGTTAAGCATTCTTCATTACGGAGGCTCCTGCCAAGCCTGCCACGACAAATTACTCTCCTTTCAAAAGTTACTGAGATCTATTCCTCCGCTCATGGTCACCAAAACGATGTGTGACCGGTCCTGTCCAGCGTTTTTATACATGACCGTAGTGCGCGGTGGGGACGCTATACGCTTAATTAACTCTTTTGCCACACACGTGTGGCACCACCTGCTTTTCAGTATCCTTTGTATCCCAGTTTTACTTAAGTGTTTCCTTTGTTTTGACACTTGCTTTTATATTGATCAGGGAGACTATCTTTCATGTCCTTTTTTTTGGGTTGTGATGTGAGGCGATTAGAAAAAGAAGTGGAGGGAGAAAAGAATAAGAAACTTTTTGT
>NC_044501.1:26410489-26565489 GCF_902362185.1 Chanos chanos | reverse complement strand
AATCAGGGTTTCTGTTAGCCAGTAATTACCCTTTTTTCCTGGTAAATGCTAAATTAAAAACTTGCCAGTCAAAGTGTTGGCAATATGCCGGCAATATGGTCATACAAAACATAGCTATAACAAAGCCTATCCCTAAACAGGACATTGCAAGCTGCAAAGACACACTGGATGAAAAAAAGGAGAAAATAAAATGTTACCTGGCAGCCTATAGGTTACATACGATGCCATGTAGGCCTAGCCTTTTTTTTCAAACAGGCTACAGATGTTCCAAGTTACAGATGTTTTGTAAGCAAGCCCTTCACTGAAACACCACTCATCTGTGTTTTCGCTATTGCTAACATCCAACAGCTTTCTCTCTCAGCCAACAGTTTTTTGATTCATATGTTGATTCATAGGGAGGAACAGCCTTGAATGTGTGCATATCTTTTGTTCACTGATTCATTCCTCATCACCACTTTCAGTGCATGCACTGGTTGCGGTTTTGGTCATGGACAGGGCATCTCAGACCCTGACCTACTTAATGAATAAGTGTTCTCAAATAGCCAGCACATGCCTGCAGCTGTGAGATCAACAAAAGGAATGAATCATAACATGAGAATGATTCAGTTCATTCTGTTCTCACACATGACTCACTCAGAATGAACGAATCGTTCAGAAATGACACACCACACCAATGACACACTTTACCAGAGGTCAGCACTTGTCACTAAAACACAGGGATGCATATTTGAGCATTTTCTCGAAATTAGCTGCTTTTGCTTTTCAGGAAAATCCAAACAAGAGTCATCAGAAGTATTTCTGTAAACACAAAGACACCATTGCCATCAGACACATTTTGGTCTACGACCAATGAGATTCAGACATACCAGACACGTTAGCAGCAAGACATGCCTCAAAAAAAAAAAAAAAAGCTTCAAATTGCTCTCCAGTCTGGTCATGTCTGGGTCTTTCACCCCACCCACTCCTCAGTGGGCATATTTATCAAACATACTCATCTGTTTTCATTGACTTCTCTTCAAAAAAAAAAAAAAAAAAAGCATCCCTTCTCCCTCGCTTTCTTTCTCTACGGAAATAGCAGTATCACACAGAGGGGTGTTCAGAAAGTGAGAGGAGATAAGCATGTCTTTTGACTCCTCGGAAGGGAATTCACGATTAGATGAATGCCCTCAACCCTCCCACTTACCCAGGTTCTGTCTCTTAGTGAAAGCAGCACTCCACAGGCAGGACCACCAGTCACAAAGCCAGGAGGCTGTCTTCACATGGCTGCCACTGACTGTGCAGTGTCCTCACAAAATCACAGGGTTTACACACATGGCCCACATTCAAATACAAAATGCTTCCCTCTGAATGGGAATGTTTGTTACAAATGAATATTATCAGGATTTTTTTTTTCAACCCCTGAGTATTTTGTTCTGTGTTTCAGTACAGCTGCTGACCAATTATTTGTCATGACATGTTTTATATGAGAAAAATGGTGAGAAATTGATCAACTGAACCACTGTATGACCACGGTGTAATATCTTACGGAAAAGGATAACAAGGAATATGTAGCAAGCTCCATCTACAAAGATATTACAATGAAAGAAATCTGAACTGGTTTTTAAATGGTTTTAAATTGGTCCATAAGGTACAAGAAGTTTAACAGAAAGGCAGCACAGGACACATGAAGACAATCAGTGATCATTCAGCTCAGCTCTTGTCTCTCTTCCCCCACTCCCCCTTCTCTCTCTCTCTCTCTCTCTCTCTCTTTCACATTCTCTCTGCAGGACAAGTTCCCTGAGAGCGGAGAAATCACGGTCACTGCCAAGGACCTGGACTTAGTGCTACAAGTGGAACGGAATCGGTAAGTTTCCTGCAGTTCTCCATCTTAGCATGCGTGCTATGTTAAGAGAGGGAGAACACTTGAAGTGAAGTGGTCAACAGCCTTCAAGTATGACAATTGTCAAGCAGAATCACCTGAAGGGTTTTTGTCCTTCCTTAAGCTACAACTTGCATTATACAGTTTTTAGACAAGGTATTATTTTGCATTCAGGCCCAGAGTGAAGCCAGGTAACCATTGTTTTATTTCTACATTAATCTGCTGCTGTGTCATTTCTACTGGTCAGAGGCCCTTCTAGACCTTGGTTAGGTAAGCTTCAAATCTTTCCTCCAGCTTGTTTCCCTACCCCTGTGCATAGTATGCAATTGTACATGTCAGAAAACAGAAAGCTGGTTTTCAGATGAGACTTCACAAGTCGTGACTCTTACCTGAGCTCTTTTATCTCGTCCAGTCCAAAAACCCGAGGTGATGTTAGTATCCCGTCCAGCGCTGAGCCTGCGGCCTAGGATCCAACTGTGAGCGAGAGACAGAGATCTGACACCAACCCCCCTGCCAATGCATGTTAATTTATTCCGCTGTCGCTAAAGCTAGCTGCAGAGGGTTGAGAAGAGGAGGAAAAAAAAACAAAAAAAACCACTTTAGATTGAGAAGAATAGCCTTGTACCAAACAACCCTATATTTTTTGAGACTATCAAAAGATATTTGATGGTTATGGAAGATAAGTGATTTTCGAGCAAGGGTACATTTTCAAACAGCGTGTGCTGGTCTGCTCTGAAGCTCCCAGTAAGCGTTGTGTTTTGATGAAGTGAAAGCCTGTAATTATTTTTTTGTGGGGTTCCGTAGGGCACTCCGTCGCTTTTCAGTCGCTTCATTTTTTTCTTGCTCGTCCGTTTTTCTCAATTTGAAGGGAAGGAAAACTTCATCATTGTAATTCAGGGCGGCTGTCTGTCCAAGGCCTCGTGTTGATCGGAGGGGTGAGCAGCAGTGCCAAAGGAGCCCGAGCAAGGTTAGAATGAGACAGAGACGGGAAAAAAGAAATCTTTATTATCCTGAGACCGGCTGTTTTTCAGCACGTCTTTGAGAATGTATTAAATGAAATGGTGCTGCGATTTAGCAGCCTGCAGTAGCAAAAAACGTTTAATTCTATCGCGGAATGAGAAGCCTAATAATGCAATGCTGTACACAATTTCATCTTTTTTTGACCTTGTTTGTTCTAATAACAGGGCAGGAAGTGAAACACAATATCACTGGCAGGGGTGGAAAGAACCTCAGAACTTTGAGAAACCTCTAGAACGTCAGAGACCTTCAGATGATTGGACAGGTTTCATCCCCACAGTCATAAAACCCAGAAAAAAATTGTGTTAATGTCTTTGTTCTAGTTTTAAGTAAGTTTGACTGAGCAACCAGGATGAAAGTGTTGTAGGGCTGGAGATAGAATGGGTGTATCTATGGGTTTGAAATGTTCCTGTCAGAGGAAATCAAGTTTACTTGGATAGGGTTGTACCACTGTAGAGTTTGAACTGAAAAATTACTTCATACAAGAGCTGGAAGAGGATATGTTACAGGGTTGGATCTGTGTAAAAATTCAAATTGACAACATCTTAGGACTGGAGCTAAATTGAGTTCATATGAAGCCTGAAGCTGGACTGAGTACTGGATTGGATCTGGATCTGGATTGAACACAGCCCAAGTACAGAAATGGCACAAGTTGCTTCCAGGACAAGCTGAACTGAGTAAACCTCACAGTTGTGGGTCTGAGAGGTGAGAGAGAGGGGAAAAGGGACCTTGTGGTTGGCTGGATGTTTCCACAGGGCCCGGTGACGTCATTGGCGTCTTGGCTTTTCGAAGGCTATGTTTGGCTTAGATTTCTCCTCTCCCCAAACAGTCTTGTCTGGCCCTTAAAATGTAGGTCAGGAAACCCGAGACTCTCAGAGAAGCGGAGGAGGCCCAGAGGAAGATGTAAGAAATGGCAGAACCCTTTATTGGACTTTTAAAAAATGCATTACTTTCCCAGACTGCTCTCAGTCAAGAAACAAAGAGTATAACTTGGAAAAGGAGGAGCATAGGTATAGGTAAAATGGTAACAGCAAACAGCAAACCTGGTCATAAATATGCTTTGGGACTAGGAGAGAGCCCTGGGCTTATTCGATGGTTTTACTGAAGATATGGTTCTCGAGGGGAAAAAAAGAAAGAAAGAGAGAAATGAGCATTTCATGAAAAGGACTTTTAAAATCTAAAACAAGCCCAGGCCAGCAACCACTCAACTCATAAAAACTGATTATACATATTCTAGTGCCCTCTCAAGAAGACATAGTGCTTTCTTCAACAATATTGTTGTTTTTCCATTGTTTTCACATCATTTAACCATATCCAAATGGCAACAGTGGTGTTTATATTACTGTGACCTGAGACACTGGATTGTTACTCTATTTCCCCCCATTTCAAATATAGTACAGCTCATGCAGATAGTCAGTCAGGTGGTCCCTAAGGGCATATGTGTTCACAGTACATCATGTACTGAGACAGAAAAAACACGGCCCAATGAAATTCCAGTTTGGTGTTCTGAACCGGCCCAGACGGTTTTTCATTGGCTCAAACGAGAGCAGGGAAAAAACCATGCGGATAAACCGATTGGACTAATCTACTTCTGAATTACCTGAGCCTGTGAGAAATAAGAAAAAAAGCCACTCTGAGCAGACAATATGTAGATTTAGACAAATTAGTCGATAAAGATGTAGAAACCCATTTTTTGGAAATCAACTGTATTTTGGGATCCTTATTGACTAGAATACAAAGAGAAAGGGAGAGAGTAAGAGCGAGACGAAATTTTGGTGAACTGGAGAGGGTCTGGAGACCGCACGTCATTTTACTTGTAAATTTCTGCAGTGGATTAGATCACATTTAATCTCTCAGTTTATGGTAATACAGACGTCTTCATGCTGATTACGTTTCCCTACTCTCCCGAGACAAAAACCTTGTTTGTTATTTTATGTAAATTAGCAGTTTGGGCTCAATTTACTTCGAACGAATCAGCTCACATTTAATCAGATGGCGTCAGTGCTATAGGCAGTGCATTTAACCTGACTTTAATGAGCTCTGAGCTTTGATCTCTGGAGGGCTACATTTTTAAGGACTGTCCCAGACTCGTCCGACAGAGACAGCAAATCGATTTCTGCCACTCCCCAGTTTGTTTGAATACTCCTACACGTTTCTGACACTTTAAGTTCAATCACGATTAAACTAACCAGGGCTTTGTTTAGCCATTTTACCTGATGTGATGAGGAAGGTGGAGTTTGGATAAGTAAGTTGTTCAGTCTTTATTTTTTCCCGCTCTCAAGAGGTTAACTGTGACCATTATGTCAGCATATGTTTGGCCTGAGCTTTTGTAAGGTATATGCAGAGAATATTTAAGAGAGATGAAGAGAGAGGTTTAGAGGTATCAAAATACTATTTCAAAAAGAAAAGAGGAGATGAAGCAGTGAGAAGCACAACAATTGAGACGGGGGAGACAAAGAAGTTATGTGAGAAAAGAGATACAGAATACTTATGAAATCTGTGTACTCATGTAATCCAAGTACTCATGCAATCTTGAAGGTAGAGGAGAAAAAGCGAAAGAGGAGTAAGAGGAGGAGAAAAAAGAGAGAGAGAGAGAGAGAGAGAGTTGAGTGGTGAAGAGGAAGGCCAAAATAGACGGCATTGCTGAAACAGGAATGACACCGGAGAAATGGAGAGAGAGAGAGAGGAGAGGACACAGGGAAACAGCTGGTAGTGACTGAGTGACGAGTCCTTGGATGGATTCTCAGCGAGCTCATTCCGGTTCATGTTTCCAGAGGAAGTGATTTTGGCAGAGGAAAGCTTTGTGACCTTCAGACTTAACAAGTCTCTCTCTCCCTGTCTCTCTTTCTCTCTCTCTCACACACACACACACAAATCTTTCCTCTAAATCACTAAACCTGTGTCCAACAACATCCTCACAGCTTTCACAAGCAATCCTGTGAAACGTAATCAGACTTACGCTGAGGGGGCATGACCATAACTGTAAGTTTATTTGTGTTTTCCCCTCTTCAAATTCACAAATACTGATCTTTCAATGCGTCATAGTGCTCAGTGTCCTTCAACAGTTGTGAGTTTGAAATGGCTCAATGTAGAACTGATAAAGAGTAAAAAATATTCTCGCAGGATACAACACACTTTACTGGTCTTCTCAGAGCCTCTTTCTGAAGTGTTTCCAAAAGAGAAAGGGACAAGAGAACACCGTTGACTACTTTTTGTGTATTTGTTTTTGGCGGGTAGGGAGGCACAGGTGATTTTGAGATGAACACTGTGGCTCATCTGTTTACCCATAATGCTTCTCTTCCATGGCTAGATCTCATTTGGCAGCGCTAGACTTCGAACAGAGCACGCTGGCACAGTTCCTCTCGGATAGCTCCTTTGGATTCTTGAGCGATTTCACACTTTCGCTAGCTCCACAGGCCATGCTTTTTTAATTCTGCTCTTCAAGGGGTCTTGGAATTATTTGAAAAAGAGGTATCGGATTTGCTAGTGCCTGAGCAGAGCATTTGAAATGTCAAACCATACCACAGGAACGGCCGGAGATGAACCGCCCCGCCCACAGGGTTTTCCAAACCATCGGCATTGTGCCTTCTTGTTTATGAATTGTTGGCAATGTATCTCAGGCCCTTTGAATAGTTCTGTAACTAAAACTCTTTTAATACAGTAACTAAAACAAACTCTTACTCCAAGGTTACAGTCGTTCAACATACTATGCAAGGTAGGAGTACCTTTATATTTATGTAAACTGATAGCTATATGTGGCATTTGATTGCTGTAGTATGAAGGGGTGTGTGCATAGAAATGAAGAGATGTGATTAGTATGTGTGTATCCTCACCAGGAGAATAATGCGCATATGTTAGCAAGATTAGCAGCAGTTTGCTGAGTTCCTCCTGTCAAACCAGGTCATGTCAAAGTGTCAAACCAAAGATCAAAGATCTAAACTATCTAAGGCATCCATTATGTAACAGCTTATAAAATCTTCCCTGTGGTTGTCAATCTGATACGGAAAATGTCTTTTTTTTTTTTTTTTTTAATGACTGTGCAGTGTACACCCACAGACGTCATTCGCATTAATTTGGTGATTTACCTGAGAACGTCTCCATCACCTTAAATGTCAGCACTAATCTGTTCAGCAGGGGACTGAACAGAAAAGGTCTGTAATTGTCACACTGATTCCAGCCTTCTGACTTCCAGATCTAGATAGTGCTTAGATGTGTTGAGTGAAATCACTGTGAAAGAAGATGTTTTCATTGTGTAATCAACTCAGTTCACTTACTATCAATATTCACTTATCACTTATTTTTATTTTTACAGTACAGTAATTTCACTTCAAACTAAAACTGCTTTACGATGTGCTAACTCATTCCTCGAGGGCTTTAATGAACTGTGTCAAATACGAAGTCAGCAGTCGTGGAGTGAGAGTCTAGCCTTTGGCATTGATGGACAGGACAGAATGCGGTAACTGTAAAAATCCCTTGCGGCGATTTTTAGTACACTTAGGTTCACGTTTAATCATCAGGGGTTCTCCCATTTGTGACAAAGTGTGAAACAGTTGTAAACTTACCGAATCGGGGCGGTTAGCTCCAGACTGCCCAGTTCAGGGGAGAGCGCCCTCATTACCGTGGCTACTGTGTCTGCAGGCTAGGCTAATGACTTTACAGTATGTAAGCTGATGGCGAAAAGGTCCCTGTCTCTGATTGGGAGATGATGTGAAAAAGGGAGGGTTCATTAGGGTCAGGTCCAACAGGGATCACATGACCTTTTTTCTCAATAACAAGGTGGTCTGGACTCCTCGGTATGTAATGGCATTTTTTACTCACTGTAACTTAGCAACTACTCCTCCAGTTTTATCTCGGACATAGACGCATCGCTAAGGGATAAATAGCTGTTATTAATTACCAATTACCGTAGCTGTCACATCATCAGCATAATGAACATCTGTCACTAAGCCTTTCCAATGGTGTGTACACACACATGTATATATTTAAATATATTGGAAAGAACAGGCTGTCCTTTTATAAAATACAAAACAACAACATTATGCAACAAGTGTTGTTTGCAATTAGTTAGTGGCGCAAGCACAACAAATATTTACCTATGCAAGAGCTACATCACATGTACCTATGTACCTGTACCTCTGAACACTTACATTTCAATTCATGCCTTTAAGAAATTACAGAAACACACAGTTATTAGGGCCAACTCATGTAAACTGGGCCCAGGGCGTTTGTTATGTCGTAGTCAGGGAAATTGGCCTTTATGCTCTTCAGTGGCTCTGTGCTATGGCTGTTAAGCTGAAGATGAATGGTCCATTCACAGACAGGGGAACTGCTCTGGACCAGTGTGTCCATGTTTAGCACAACAAATGTGATTCTGGAATTTTCAGCTGCCATGTACTTCTGGGTCACGCCGGTACACAACACAGTCTGTTTTCTCATCCGCAGATGTTTTGGGAGCGCTATTCAAATAGGGCTGATTGTACACTGGAGCAATCATCGTTTTTTTTACTCAGCGACCAAAAAAAAAAAAACCCATTGCAGGCAACTGGTCGCTTTGTTTAAAATGTTTGCCTGTACAGCTTGGCCAGAACACTGTGAAATTGATTACAACCACGAAAACACTGTCTCTGCTCCAAAAAGTACTCTCCTTCTTCTCTCTGGAGTTCTTTGTGGAATCTCACTCCTTCCAAGCGTTGAGTGGAGAATTTGAATAATACCAGCAACCCCCCACCCCCATCCCCCATCACCCCTCCTCATCAGCAGGCGAGTGCAGGTTGAAGATGAAAATTGGCACGAATGTTACAAATCACCGTTCGGCTGCGCAAGGAACCGGGTGTTCATAACGACAGCACGGAATGCTACCTCAACCAGTAAACATCTAATTGAAAAGTTCAAATCGAGAAATTCTCGATGTGACCTTGTATTGTCATGAGGTTTGTCTCTTTCGCAATCTCATATTGCTCTGCGGAATTGTTATGTATGTGCAGCTGTTTTGTCAGATTTCCTTTTTTTTTAAGAATTGTTTGTGTTTCTCTGGCAGCAGTGATGTATGTAACTGAATCTCTGTTCTGGTTCAGAACTGTGAGTGGGCTATGTCTGCACACAGGCCTTGTACATATTTAAATGGGAATCTCAGAAACATTGGAAACATTGTGACAGCCTGTTTTTTCATGGATGCAGGTTGACTGACAGACTCAGGGCTAAATAAACCTTTGTGTTTTAGCCAATGAGATGGAAGTATTTACGATTACCAGGTCTCCATTCTCAGACAAACTTCTATGGGGTAGGATCGTACAGAAAAGACAAGATGTAGAAAGAAAAGAACACCATCCCCTCCCTGTTTTATCTCTCTCTCTCTTTCTCTCTCCCTCTCTCTCTCTCTCTCTCTCTCTCTCTCTTTCTCTCTCTCTCTCTCTCTCTCTCTCTCTCTCTCTCTCTCTCTCTATATATATATATATATATATATATCACCCCCTCTCTCTCTCTCTCTCTTTCTCCCTGTCTCTCTCTGTCTCTGGGTATAGCACTGTGCTGACTTGGCTGCATGCAGTGATTGCCCCCAGATGGTTTTGCTTCAGTGTGGGGTTGGGAAAGTTTTGCCTTCAGTAGGTCAGTAGGTCACCATCTCTCTCTCTCCCTCTCTGTGAAACAGACTCTTGGATGTTTTCCATTCGCTGAGAGAGCAAACAGCAAGCAGCTGGCTGTATTCTCTTTGTTTCTGATTTTTTAAAAAAGAAAAAAGCTGGAAATTAGTCTTTGTTTTGACAAGAGGAAAAAGAGACTATATGAGGGATTATAACTTCCTCCCTTGATGTGTATGTTATTGTAGTACAGGATGTGTGTGTGCGCGTGTGTGTGTGCGTTTGTATGTGTTTTCCTCCGTGTATGATCAGTAATATAACAGACGCCTTGTCTACTGGCGGGTAAAACAAAAAAAAGGAAGCCTTTGTTGAAGATAATGTTATTAGTTACAAACAAACAACATCACTGGCAGTAACGTTTGCCTCCTAATCCACCATGGCCTGTTCTCAGCTGCTCTGTCAGTCTTCACTTTGACTTGCCTTGAATCTTTTTAAAACTACAGATGCTCTCTCTTTTTCCTTTTCTCTTAAAACCCTTCAAGGAATACAAACAGAGAAATCCAGACGATCCGTCTGCCTTCTTTTGTTAAACAGAAGTAATTCTCCAACAAAAAAGTCTCCTTTTTATTAAAACCCACAGGCCTCTGGCTAAATGGAGTGGCGTATTTTAAAAGCAAAGATGAGACCTGGGTCATACCAGGTCAGCAAAGTTTAGTTGAAAGACCTTCAGCTAACGGCCTCAAACTTAAGTGAGCCATCATCTGTACTAATATTGTCATAGAGCATGCAGAGATTTGCTCCGCAGAAAAACGTGCTTGTTCAGAAGTGTTTGAATCAAGTTAAACTGTTTTATGTTTTAATGTCTTCTTCTCCTTCATTCTTAGCATATCTTTTTTGGGGGTTTTTTTCTTCTGTGCTTGCTAGAGTTTGGTATGAGTGCACACAATTACAGTATACACACGTTCAAGTTAAGAGGCTCATCCTGTCAGGATCAGTTCACACCTTCACAAGTACATATGGTTTCATTTTTGACCATTCACCCATGTTCCTCTTCTACTCACAGCCTCTCTATAACTGAGAGACCCAACACAGCTTGGGTTAAGAGACTCTACAAAAGGGGACTTAACAAAAAGATTTCAGGAGAAAACCAGTGAAGTTTTTTCCATCCACAAATGCTTTTTGTCGTTGTTGATGTTGTTTTTAAAATTGATTAAATTTATTATTTTTGCTGACGTACATGAAGTCAGTTTACCAGAAGCCTCTGATGGGGGCAAAATAGCTGTCTATCCCTGAACTGCAAAAACTCATCAGATATCAGAAAGGCCATTTCCAGCTGTTGGCCAAACGGCATAATCAAAATAAAATGAATGTGTGTGTGTAATGTGGATCCTTGAGTTTCTCAGAATGGTTTTCCTTTTAAGCCAACCAGAAATGGTTTACAGCCTCCTCTCCATGCTGCGCTCTGACACAACAGAGAAAATTTTGTTTTTCCTGTCAGGAAGTGACTAGTTATGTTTAAGTACCTTATTTGTCAGTAGACACTGAGTCACTCTGAGGTTTGGAGGTGGTTGACTGTTTGTGTGTTTGTCGCTTGTTGACTGTAAGAGCACCTGTTGACCGTTTTTGTGGCTACGGTTACACCCCTCCATCCCCAAACCTCACCCTTCCCTCCATCCCCAAACCCCTCCCCACCTTCCTGCGAAGCCACGTGTTTTGTAAACATATCCTGTCTGTGGGGGACTTAAATAGACATAAGTGTGTAGAATAGCTGTGTACACTGAGGCAGTACACTTGTGCTAGTCTGGGACACTTAACAAGCTCTGTGCTGCACTAGTGTGGCTAGGCTCTGAAATGCTGCATTCTCACCAACTTTTCAAAACTTTGTTGTTTTTAACGTTTTCAAGAAGAAAACAACAACAACAACAACAACAACAACAACAACAACAAAACAATGTTTAGTTTTAACTGGAGCCTGTTAGAAGACTGAACAGTCAACCTTAGTGCCTGCCAGTTACTCTCCCTAAAAAGACAAATCTGTTCCTCACAGGTCAGGAAAGTTCACAGACTGATGGACTAGTGGCTGGCTATGCAAAACAAGACTCAACCTGTCTCACTCTCATATCTTACCATCTCTTTGTATCACTTTATGCCTGTGTTCTCTTTCTCTGTGCCCTGTCTTTGCACCTCCTCTCTCAGATAAATTTGACTGACAGGCTCTCCCCTCACAAACTCAGCTTCTCTTTTATCTCTCTTTTATCTGTCCTCTACCAGCCTGGAAGTCCATCCCATTCAAAAACAAACTGCAAGAGAGCTTTCAGTGAAAATGTAGAATGTGTTTTATTATTATTATTATTATTATTATTATTATTGTTGTTGTTGTTGTTGTTGTTGGAGTTGTTGTTGTTGTTGTGGTTGTTGGCGTTGTTTTTGTTTAGTTTTACAACTTGGATGTACATTTGGAAACACCTCAGGATTTGCAGCCATTGACTTGAGTTTGTTTTCATTTAAATAGTGTTACTCCACAAGTCCAGTCTAATTAGATTTAAAACAAAAAGCAAACAGAGAGTCTCTCACCCATGGCTTTCATTGTTTCATGGCAAACTTGGAATGGGAAGTTTAAATCAGAAAGGTTCAGGAATTTTGGGACCTGGCTGTCGATTTGGCAGAAAACAGTTGTCAAACCTAGATATGAGATATTTTGTGTTAAAAATAAGACCTAGAGTGGCTTTACAGACATGGTGTTTCTGTGATGGTTCTACTACATGGGTGTGAAACAGGTTGAAGAAATATTAACGGGTCGAAGACAAGCTACGGCCACAAGCGTTTAAAGGTTGAACATCCGCCTTGGAGCTTGAATGATTTGACATTATGACAAGAAACATGGAAATGATGTAATTGCACTCTTGGTAACCCGTAACTTTTCAGAAGTGGTCTCAGTTCCTATTAAGTACACTCTATTATCTGTGCATATTGTGGTGATTAAACAAGCACACCACAGCAACGCAGCGTGTCAGAGCTTATGTGTTTACCAAAAAGGTGCTCGGTAAAGTATCTTGGGGCACAGTGTTGCAGTATATAGATACAAAGAGGACAGAGCATGGATAGATCCTGTATATATCCTGTGTAAAAGGGTATTAGGCCTATGTATTTACACGGGTATTAGGGAAAGTAAAATAAAGTTTGACTGTCTAATTAGCATGCGGAACTGAGCCTTGACAATGGATTTGCCAATCAGAAGGATGTATCTGTTGAGAGGATCAGGTTAATGCAGTGAGAGCGAAAGTTCAGTCAGCGTGGGAGATTTCAAAAGCACACCAGCACTTAGCTCTTACCTACAGAAAACACTCTGTGTGTGTGTGTGTGTGTTTAAATCATTTTTCTCTTGTTTGCTCTTCCCATTCTCTCCCTTTGATCCTCACAACATCACAACAGCTTTGTTGTTGTTGCTGTTTGTTTTTTTTCTCTCTCTCTCTCTCTCTTTCTTTCTCTCTCTCTCTTTTTCTCTCTCTCTCTTCTCTTCAGCCCTCTGGGTCCACAAGCGCCATAAACAGATGTTTACCAACGTTTCCGTGCATTTTGTTGAACTCGCTTCTTACCGAGTTGAGGGATAATCAGTAGAGGTAATTAGGCCTTTGTAAGTGAATTGCTGAGGTGGGGTTTTTTTGGTGCATATGAATTAGGGTTCGTGCTCAGGGCAGGATTGCTCTGCTAACACACTGTCAGTTTACCAGTAGCCTTGTGGTTTCAGATAACAATGTTACGTGAACTCAAAAACCATCCAAAATAGCTCTATGGCATTTTTCAACAAAACGTCAGTGTTATAGCTGATGATTCTGTGTAGGGGGCGGATGCCCTCAGCCCAATTGGGTTCCATATGTCATATGTAACAAGAAATTGTAACATGAAATTTATTATACAGTGCAGCTGGTTATGAAAACGTCCTTTGTAACCATATGTTTCTGATGCCTTTTTTTGAAGAGAACAAAACTGTCAAGCCAAAAGGGCATAATCGGCTAAGGTGTTTTTTTGGTGATCGGTCTCATCTGAACATGGCACAGCTGACAGACATGAGAGATGAGACAGGGGGAAATGTAATCACTCTCCAAAATCTGACCTGTGGCCGTTATAGACCTGTCAAGCCTCAACACGAAAACCGGGCGAGAACCGGATTCTAGCCAGAGATGTAAAGAGGTGAGAAACTCAGCCTCACAGCTTGGGCTCGTACTAGGGCTTTAATGGACGGGCCAAGTGCAAAAGAAGTAAATCTGAATAAAATAACTTGACGGGTGAACAGATTGAACAATGGAAAACCTCCTTCCTCTTCCGTTCTTGTCATATGGTGTTGATATAAATTATTACTCACCTGAAGCTAAGACATATGAACAAAATAAAAAAAAACTTTTACCAAAGGTTTTGAGTCATGAACAGGCAAGTAATGGACTCCGGCTTTTTTGTTTAAAACGTAAACCCAAGACAGACTTTTGTGTCCAAATGCCAAACGCCGCTCTTCTTGCGTGGCGTCAGGGTGATGCAGTCAGGCCCTTGCTTTCATTTGAATGTTGAGGATCACGTTGGCTAGCATTCCTACAACACCAAGATTGAAGACAGAGCCTGTCTTTCCTTCAAAGGTCACACTTCTGTTTCTGTAATTGCTTCCTCTTTCTTTCATTTTGTTCTCTTCTTTTTTTGTTTCGTTCCCTCCTTTTTTTGTTTTGTTCCCTTTCTTTCTTTCTTTCTTTCTTTCTTTCTTTCTTTCTTTCTTTCTTTCTTCTTCTTCTTTTCTTCTCTTTGTGTATCACAACACCTCGCCCGTCCTCTGCACTCTTTCACATGTCCATTTAAAATGTGATGTCACGTGGTTGTTCGGGATTGGACACTGTGGTTATATTTCCATCTTCCGATACCTACGGAGTCACTGCTTCAAACACAATGGAAAAATGAGTCACAGCATGGTACCTGCAGATACACACAGGCAAAAAAAAAACACGGACACAACAAGCGTCAGAAAGCAGTAGCTTAGCGGGGAAGCTCAGCAGAATTAACTTTAGAAGCAGGCCTCTTTACAAATGACAATCCTCCTTGTTTTTTCTTGTTTTGAACCAGGGTGATTAAGTGAAAAACAATACCATAGTGGTCTAATTGGTTATTCATTGCTCAGAAAAGCTCACTTGAACCTATTGCAAATTCAGAATCCATCTTCTAAAATGAATGGCGTTCAAGACCCCAATGTCTTTAAAAGGGTGTGACTGACTTTGTCTTTGTTGTCCTTCGGCGGTGGCGGTTTCTGATGACGATGATGTTGCAGGGTCAGGAGAAAAGAATCTGGAGCGTGTGATTTTTGGAAATGAGGGTGTGATGTCAGTGTGGATGTCTGTAGCAGTCGTCAGTGGATCGTTGTGGCTTTGCAGGTGGCAGTGAACTTGTTTGCCTTGCCAAACAGGAATCTCGACAGAGCCTTATCAAAGCCCCTCACACAGGCGCTGTATAAAAAGGCCATCGTGCCTCCTTTGATATCTGAGATCGTTTGTTGGAGGGGCAATCTCGAGATACCAGGAAAATGCCATGCTCAACCGGTTTCCGTGGGGATTTTAAGAAATAAGCATGTCCTTTCTGCCGTTGGCTTTTGTAGCCAGACAATGATTAAGCTCGAAATGTTGTCTATTTCCACACAATGGTGACAAAATACAGTGTTTGTGTGGTTCTTTTAACCTCTGTCTGGTGTGGCTGTGCTGTGAGAGAGAATGCTGAGGTGATAAGATGGTGAGGGAGAGAGTCTTCACAGTCAATTGCTCAAGGGTCAGACCCTGACCCCCCCTCTACCCCCACACCCCTGCCCCCTCCAGATCACAGCCCTTAAAATCCGCCCGTTTCCATCTAATTTAGTTGATTCAATGGACAGAAGACCAAGTTTAAGGTTTTTTGTGGGGGGGTTTTTTCTAATCAAAATTTTTCTAATCAAACAAAATTTGCGGATAGCCAAGAGTCTGTGCAATTGAAAAGGGAAAAGTTGGTTAGTTATGCTTGTTGGTGGACTGGAGGACTTTGATGCTAGCCCATACTGAGATCAGAGTTTAGGCATTCATTAAATTTTATTTATTTATTTATTTCATTTATTTATTTATTTCATGTAGGATTCTTATGAAGCTCTCAAGGACAGGCCAGTGTTACTCAAAGTGTGGGCAAGGCCTCACAACCAAATTAGGATTCAGTATTCTTCATAAAATTGCCTGTGTGTCTGTGTGTGTGTGCATACGCGTGTGCGTGTGCGTGTGCGTGTGCGTGTGCGTGTGTGTGTGTCTGTGTGTGTCAGTAACAGTGTGTGTGTGGTGTGTGTCAGTGACAGTGCATGTGTGTGTGCGTGTGTCAGTGACAGTGTGTTTGTGTGTGCATGTGTGTGTATGTGTGTGTGTCAGTGACAGTGTGTGTGTGCAGTAGCTGTAACAGTGTCTGTTTGTGTCTTTTGTTTTGTTCTCTCAGACAGCTCCTGAGTGCAGGCTTCACTGAGACTCACTATAAGGAAGATGGACAGCGGGTCACTCACACACCCAATCTCACCGTAAGTCACTGTTCTCCCGCCATGTCATTCATCTCCCTCTCTCTCTTTCTTTCTCTCCCTTTCTCTCCATCTTTTCTTGTATCCTCCACTCCTTATCTATTTATCTCCTCTTCCTCTTGCTCTCTGTCTCTCTCTCATTTTTTTTCTGTAGCTCTCACTTTTTCTCTTTATCCTCAGGGTTGAGGAGGTCAGAGCCCTCTGTGATATCTCTCAGTCATATCTCAGATAGGAGACAAGTAAACATCCTCACATGCTCAGCCTCATGATGGGCCTGAGGGAACAACACACACACACATGCATACACACACGCACGCACACACGCACACACGCACACACGTACACATGCACACACATACACACACACACACACACGCACACAAAGACACACTAACAGACACATTGCAACATACTGTTATTCCTTTAATTGTTTGCTATTTGTTTTAGCTTTTGTCACAAATCACTTATGAATATACTTTATAAAAGCAGTTGAGAAGTATTGGGTCCCATTGTTTTTTCTTATCTCTGTAATTAAATACAATCCTACATACATGACCAGGCACCGTGCGACCTGTCAGGAGGATTCTGATGGTACCAGTGGCTCTACAATGTCCATGTCATGGGAAGAGCACATGTGCCCTGAGCACATATAGACTGGTACTTTAAATGCAGCTTTATGCTTTAAAGCAAGGCTGTGGAAACGTGCTTTCCAAAACATTTGCCATTCAGAGCCCTCCTGAGGCTTTACTGCAAGGTTCAGCAGTGCATTTCTGCGGGGAAGGCTTTGTGCTGCGTCCTGGTATGAACCTCAGCTGAAAGGTGTGAATGTTTTTACACTCCTGTTCCTGTCACATGTCTTAGATGAGAAGTCTCTGTATGAATTAGAGTCCACAGTATTTCCAACCCTAAATGCAATGTTAAAATGACTCCCCATTCAGCATGGCCTGCACTTCTGCCCCTCCTTATTTTGACTCACTTCTGTTTTATGGTTACATTTGAAGTTTAAAAGAACATTTTTTTTTCTTAGATTAAATAGTTTTAAAATATGACTGCCGGGCAAAAGTGCAGCATGAGGTGTGAAAATGAGGCTACAGTTTGTTTATGCTTTTTTCCTTCCTCCTCTTTTCTTTGCTCCTCAGAATAGGCCAGCATATAGAAAACACCAATATGTATATCCCTTTCATCAGAGTCATATCTATTCCTTTGTATGGGTGCATACAAAGCATATAAAAGTGTATGGATAGCGCACTGTGGGAAACCAGACAAAACGGACCAATCACTGTTTGCAGATTTTTCTGCACCTCCAAAACAATGCGAAGGTATATATCAATTCAGTTAGGAACACAAGAGAGTTGAACATACACGAAGCCTACACTGAGTAATAAAACGCATATAGAGCAAAACTACGTGGTGGTAAATGAACTCTGAGGGTTTTTTGTGTTAGGGCTGTATAATGTATCAGGGTTTTTTTGTTGTTTGTTTATTTATTTATTTTTTATCACTGTTGCGATATGAACATCCACAATAAACATATGGCAAAGGGCTGTGATGTCAGAATGGTTGACGCTCATATGGCTGGATGGTGGTTTTAGAGGCAGAGAGCAGAAGAATAGCCTTAGACAGCCAATCTCTCAGTGCAAGTCTATGATGCCTAGATTTAGGCGTGTGGTCACATAATTTGAGTGGAACGCGGAGAGAGCTGGAAAGAGACACACAAGCCACAGGAAACATTTGAGGCGACAAACTACTAAAGTGAATAGTCTTGAGAAACAACTGAGAAGGAGATTGGAAGTGGAGCAGTAGCAGGAGATCCGACACAGAAAAGGGGAAGAACATCTGTCATATGGTAGCACTTCAGTTATACAGCTGTTCTGTGCAAATCTTAACAAGTGGTGGTGGATTCTAAAAGGTGGAATTACAACACACCTGTATCATCACTGGTGTTAAATAAACATGAAAAATAGTTGGCACTTACTTTGATTTAATTTCACAGCAAACGCAGTTGCTTCATTTTCAGGGCCAATACTTGCAGTGTGGAAAATCTGGGACACGTTGAATTGTACATTTTAATCTTTGTTCTATCGCATCTCATAGGCTATCACCATCGCAGTATCCAACAAGTTCATCACACATCACATATTTTCCCCATATAGTGCGGCCTTAGCCTGTATAGGACCCTACTGGAACATCTTGAGACCATCTAAATTCTTTAAGAGTTTGTTTATCCCTAGGAGCTGTGCCCTCTGCAAACGTTCCCCTATAGATTTTTTCAGTGATCGACTTTCGTCGATGGCATTTGTTAACATATGGTCATCCAGCAGAAAGAAAAAAAGATTAAAAAATGAGGATACAGGGGGGTTATTGGGAGAAACATGTTTTTTTTCTCTCTCTTTAATGAAAGAGAAAGCTTAGATGATCATGAATCTATGGGAGAGAGATTAAACTGCCAACATTCAGCGCTCTGCATTATGAAAAATCAATTACATTTCTTTCAGCAGCCGCTGCGCAGGTGACTGAAAGCAAGTGCCCTCACACGTCCAAGTCACTTCTGATCAGCCTGTTTTGACACGAGCAGCGGATGCAAGTTTGTACTTTTTTTTTTTTTTTTTTTTTGAAGGGAGGGGGGCTGTATTTGCTGTCTGCTCAACCGCAGATATATCTTTGTAAGGAAACATCTGCTTTTTTTTTTCATTTTTCCTGTAAATAGGGAAGAAGAGGCAGAAGGAAGTGAGGTGACTAATTTTAGTCTTGCAACATTTTTTTTTTCTCGGTACATGCTCCTCTCCTGTCTAAAAGACATCATTTGTGTTCAGCGGTTTGACGCCATGATGAAAAAAATAAAAGAATTCAAGGTCAAGGTAGAATGTAGCGTGTTGGTTTTTTTTTTTTCTTCACCACAAACCCAATGCAGAAGGTTGTATATTGGTCCTGAAGTTGTGAGTCTGGTAACATCTGGCCGTTTTACTGTGGGGTTGAGCAGGGATACATGAACTCACCTATGCTTAAATCATGCAGCAATTTTCATAGTCCCTTGTGTTTAAAGGTACCTCCTCCAAACCCTTCCGAAGCACACTGCACATGGTACACATTAAACGGCAGAGTTTAGCCAAACCTTTTTTGGGAGGTGGAGAAGAGAAGACTGTGTTGTTGCAGGCCTGGATCTTTTCACGAAGGCTTTGTGTCCGAATTCGGTCTGAGAGGGACTGGGCCTCCCGTTGTTTGCCGACGATGGCATGGTAATCAAGGTGCCAGAGGCATACATCCAAATGACAACTCCATGGGTTTGATACGGAGAGTCCAAATGACATCTCCAGGGGTTTGATACGGAGAGTCCAAATGACAACTCCAGGGGTTTGACGCGGGGAATCCCCCATCTCACTTTTCACAACAACAAAAATCATAATGGCAGCCTCGAGGCACCTCTACTGTTTAGACTTTATTACCCAAGACACCTGAAAACGCCTCCAGACAAGCCTGCCTGCAGCTCTGTGTGAGTGTGTGTGTGTGTGTACGTGTGTGTGTACGTGAGTGAATATGTGAGTGTGTCTGTGTCTGTGTGTCATACCTCTGACACACAGTCCCCAAAACCATTTCCTAGTGCATAGTCAGTGAAATTACGAGATTAAAATGTTTTGTTTTTTTTTTAATTTTCTGAAGTGTGATATGGGAGTAGAATAATCTTTTTTTTTTATTATTGGATGAAAGTTATGAGTTTACAGAGTTAGGCAGTATTAGTTCAAGACAATTTCCCAATATTCAAATCCTGCTCCCGATAGTTTAATTGGTAATTGGATAATTTGACAGTAATTTAGCGTTGATTTGGTTTCTATGCAAATTTTTCCTGTGGGGAATGGTTTACTAACGAGCCACTGAAATGTGTTTCGCCTGCATGGCCCGGCCCCAGAAAAAGATTTCTTTTTTTTCTTTTTTTTTGAGGGGGAAAAATGAAGATGGTTTTTACAATTTCAAAACCCTACCATTTCAGAATATAATTACGTTAATGTTTCCCAAGCTCAGATAATGCCCATTTAAAAAAAAAAGATAAGTATAAATGAGGAAACACACTGGCAACCAGCCAGCCAGGCTTCATTAAACGCTCACGTAAAGAATTACAACAGAGTAGACAAACACTAATGCTTATGATCCACGCAGGGGATCAAAGGGATCACATATGGAGAAGGGGAGAAAACGTGACAGGTTTGTGTCTTGCCGAGAGAGGTTTAGAAGACAGACGGACTTATGTGCTTAGAACTAGACGCGTCTGTTGGTATGCCTGGGGAGAAAGGTGCCCAAAATACCCTCTCCTGTCAGCCTCAGGTCTTTGTCGTGGAGCTGCTGAACGAGTGAGAGGAGTGTGTGTGTGGGTGTGTGTCTCAGGTGTGTCCGGGGGGCTGACGTGAGATGCTTCCATTGTAATCAGTTTGATAGCAGTTGAGCTCCAGATCAGTGGTTGTGCAAACGAACATCTCCTGTGACAATTGATTGTTTGTCTGCTGTGTCTTAGCGTCAGTAGCTTCTGTTCCCGCAGAAAGAGCTAATTTCATGGTCTGACTGGTCGACGGAGCACTAGAACAGTCCAGAGACCATCATTTTTGTGTTGGGGGGGTGCGTGAATCAATTACTCTGAAGATGTTAATGGGGACCTTTGTCATCATTTTGTGTTTCCACCCCAAGGCCCTTGGTTGCTGTGGTGCTCCGATATTCCATTAATGCAAAATGCCAATATTAATGGAGTCTCAATCCAAAAAAATGACACTGATCAGACATCCTCGCCGTTGCCGCTTGCTTTAACAGCTGGGTTATGTTTACGTACCAAGGAGTCTGACGGCTAAGTGCATCTCCTCAGGAGATAGTATAAATGAAAGATAAAAGCGTTAGGGAAGGTGGGTTTAGAAAGTTCTGAGAGTTGTGCATGCAGAGGTGACACAGTTTGTAACCAGGGCTGGTAGATGAGTTGATCTTATTGTTGCTGTCAGATAAAACACAGGAATTGTCATTGCTGCTCTTGGTAACAACACAGTAAAACCAGCCAAGAGACTGTTAAAACAGAGTACAGCATCTAACATATGACAGGTAACATGTGATGGATCTGAACAAAAAAATAAATGAATAAATAAGACCTGTTAAACTCTTTGTGTGCAAGGCTTAACATTATTAAAATACTGTTTAGCTGTGCAAGTGAATTTCTCACTCTGTCTTGCCCAGCAGTTATCAGATCTGTTTTTGTTTTCTGAGTAGCATAATTTATGACAGCACAGGACACGACCTTTAAATTGCTCAGTCAATACTTGTGTAAAATGCATTTATGAATTTATGCATTTGTTTATTTTAAAGTGCATCAATTACCTAACCTTTTCTCTCTCACTCTCTCTCTCTCTCTCTCTCTCTCTCTCTCTCTCTCTCTCTCTCTCTCTCTCTTTATATATATATATATATATATATATATATATATATACACAACTAAGACTAGATTTAAACTGGCTGTCCTGTTATATTCAAAACTAATAACGGTGCCGGTCCTGTCTAACATGCTGAATGTGGTTTAGCACTCATATAAAGTGATGTTGTTATTAGTTTGTTGACACCAGGTCACTGGTACCAAGTGAAGTAGGAGTGCACATACAGTGTACATAGAGAATGCAAACTGCACAAAAACTGTTATGAATTATAAAGTCATGAACACAGGACTAAGTGTTGTAGTGATTGTGTGAATGGTGACTGTGTATAGAGAGTTTATGAGGTTATCAGTTTTTTCGGTCTTTTTTTGGTTTATTTGTTCTTCAAAAGATCCAAAAGGCCCTTAAACACCAGCAACAGAAATCAATTCATAAATAAAAGAATCATAAATAACTAAGTTGGTAAAACAATTAACACACTAACAGGGAAAAAGGAGAAATTTTCAAAATAACTCTCTCTCTCTCTCTCTCTCTCTCTCTCTCTCTCTGTAGGATCACTGTTTCTACCATGGCCAGGTCAGAGGACGTGCTGATTCCTGGGTAGCCTTGAGCACTTGTTCCGGAACAAGGTAGGCAGGGGTCATTAGAGCCCGACCAATATAGGATTTTTAAGACTGATACAGATTCCGATATTTGAGGATTTAAAAATCCGATAATGATGTATCGGCCGATATTCTTTTCTTTTCTTTTTTTTTTTTTTAAGAAACACACAACATAAGCAAAGACTTTCCTGTTGTGTATAGTTATTTAAGAGTCCTCTCCAAGATAACATGACATAATGCAGTTTAAAAATAAACTCGTTTTATTGTCACAAATAGTACTTTGAACAAAAGTGCAACAAAATATATTAATGTTTTGATGAATAATGCAGTAAACTGATACAGTGACCTAAAGTAAATGCTGCTGAATACATCTAATACTACATGACTGTCTGCAAAGAGGACTTGTGGCTTTGAGATTTCACTCTACACATTTGAAAGAGAATATAGATAACTTTGTTTGGCTACCAAGCCATGTTAGATGCTTGTTCAGCCTACAATCAAGTTTGTCAACAGCTTAGCCTACACCACTCAACTACCGTAACATTAAACGTAATTTTGATGTTTGACTGACGGTACCGGCTTTCATGTTACTGCAGTGAAACAAGGCATGGCTGACATGAATGTCATAACATGGTTGAATGATCCTTCTTCCGTCTCTGTGTTTCTTTTTTAATTGTCATTTATCGGCCAATGCAGATTTATCCGCAATTAGCTTGTATCAGCCGATAATATTGGCGTTTCATCTGTCGGGCTCTAGCCATCATCTTACATAACGTCATTTTTTACTCATACAACAATGTCGCACATGGTGCACAGTTGTCTGCATCCACATTTCTGAGAACTTCTTAAACAGCTCTGAATCAGTGGAGTTTGGCCCTGTTGGTCTACCACACATCTGCTCTGAGTGCAGTGGCATTCGGTATGTGTTGGGTGGCAAATCTGTCGACTCTGATCATTCCCCTGAAGTGAATAACCGTCTTTATGTTCACCAGAGGAAGGAAAGAAAAACACTTGTTGATTTTAGACGCAGACTGGGCACATGCTTTCACGTTAATCCAGCAGAGCAGTTCATACGTAACAAGGGTCAGATGAGTTAAACAGTTCAACTCAATGACAAAAAAAAAGAGATGGTGCTTTCGCTGGAGGAACTGACCAGTAAGGCTAATGAAAGATAAGGTTTGTCATAAGACACATGTACATGATGATAACATGGTTGTAAAGACATTTGGGTGATGATGGGTCATTTCACAGCACAGGTCTGAATTCCAGGCCTGGTAAAGCATGGCTGGGGAGGGACCATGGGAAGTGGCTGCCTGAAGCTGTGGCAATTCCAGACGTTCATAAAAGCATTTGAACACGAGCATTCTGGGTCATCTAGGGGGTAATTCAGAGCATACCAACAGAAACCCGTCGCGAAAGAAAGCTTTAAGGAGCCACAACAGTGGTGAAATTAGTTCATTCCGAAAATTTCACTACTCAGAATGTAGAAATTACTTAAAACCATTCTGAAATGCAGTTCATTCTCTCTTACACCTTCATTAAAGAACTAAGAAGTATTATCCTTGCAGGTTCCCAGTGTTTTCTGGCAGCATGCCTCGGTTGCGCCTGTGGTGCTGGTGTTTCATTCTCCGCCCTGTCCCGGAGATACGGTAGCTAAAGCTACCGTGGGTAATTTGGTCTGGAGGCTTGGCGCTATAAATCTGAATAAACACACACCTCAGCTCCGTTATGCAACTTTCAAATCCCCTTTTTTGCATGCAACTTATGTCCAACGAAAACGCTTATTCCCATTTTTCTCTTCCCTGGCATGCTCTCTGTTATAGACGTTCCTGCAAGTTTGAGTAAAAACGAGACACTTATACAAAACTTTCTTGCTCAAATCATACCCTTATAGCACTTTTCTTATGACTGTACAATGTTGTCCAATTCATTATAATATAATACTAAAACCACCTGCCTGGCTCCAAAATGGCTTGTAACTATGAGGAAAAGGGTGGTCTTTACCTTTGCACAATATCTTTCACCTTGTTAAATAATGCTCTGTTGTTGTTCTGAGGTTTTAAAGAGCAAGAGAGTAGCTATTTGTCCTTTCCCAGACTAATAAATCGTTTTCTTTTGATAAAGATGTAGTGGAACGTAGCACATTTATTCACATTCTGTTTTTGATGCCTTTTTCCTCCCACAGTGTTATTATCGTCTCACACAATCAGCTTACGTATTAAAATGTTACAATCACATATGATGTTAATGTGAAAACACATTTGCTGTCCCCCACAGGGCTTGAAAGTATGCTTATAAAAATGATGGCTGCTATAGCTGTCTAAATCACAAACAAAGGTATTTTCCATATTACTTGGTCTCTACTGCCTCAGACAAACATGGTTTTGATTATTTTGAAATTACTCTTTTTGAAATTACTCTTATTCTTTTTTCCATCGCCACAGTGGCTCAATTTTATCTGAAACCATGACACACATCAAGTACTTCAATCTGAGGTTCTGTCTCACAGACAAGAAACGGCAAAGGCTGGAAAAAAAAAAAAGAACCAACTTGCCATTGAAATTTAATTGTATTTTTGTTGTGATTCCTCTTGTCAAAGGCTTCAAATTTAAAAATCAATCTTTTTTTATTATGAATTCAGGGCTCTCAGCTTGTCAAGGTAATTGACAGATGTTTCGCGAGGTTCTACCTAATCTTATATGTATTGCATTATTTCCTGCAGTGTGGCAAACTCTCCTTTAAGTGCAGTGAACTTCATAGAAATCACAGTAAATGTTTTATGTGGGTTCAGAGTGACGGAATATAAGGACATTTGCGAGGCTTCACAGAGAACTGCAGGTGTATTACACACCTGAGTGAACTGTAGTGTTGAGTGTCTGGAATCGGGACTACTGCAATCAGGCAGGATGAGTAAAATAGACGTTTACCGTTGCTCAGTCAGAATCCATCCACAGCTCATAGCGGTTTGAGTGTGGATGCACCACTAGGCAGATTTTCAGGACACCTCTGGTTTGAGACTTGCCTTCGTTGTGAGTTTTGGTTTCGGCCTTTTTGAGTTAAAATGAGAAATGCGTGGGTGTGTGTGTGTACAGAAAAAAAGACTCTGGTAAAAGTGGAAGTACTGATTCAGCTTCTTTACTCAAGTAAAAGTGAAAAAGTACAGGTTCTGAAATTTACTCAAATTATAAAAGCAAAAAGTAGCCCTTTGAAGGGCATTTCTACCAGCTGTTTCTGTGTAAAGCTAATTGAACCTCACATCATATTAATTCAAAGACTGTTAAACCATTCTAACTTCAAATAAAATAAAAAACAATATACTGAAAATAATGAACAGTAACTTCGCTCCAATGTGCAAATCAATTGGAGGATGTGCCATTGTCCCATCCATTTAGGTTGAAATCAATCTTGATTTTGGGCAGGTGGGCAATGATGCAAAATAAAAATAAACGATAATTTCCCTCAAATGCCTTAAAACTACGGTAACGAGCCTGTTTTGATAATGTAGGGAGTACAGATATTTGTGTGTAAATGTATGGGGTAAAAGGAAAAAGTTGTCAGAAAAATAAATACTCAGGTAAAGTACAGGTGCCTGAAAACTCTACTTAAGTACTGTAATGAAGTATTTGTACCTTGTTACTTCCCACCTCTGCTGCCAGTGTATGTAAGGCAGAGACATGACTGTGTCCTCTATGATTTCTGTTTATGTGCTGAAGGACACAGCCTTTTAGAGAATCCACTTCCAGGAGTAACCTTCTGCCAAAACACAGCGCAGTCAAAAGCTAGCACAACTTCCCAGACAGTCTGTTCACTCTTTGTGGGAACAGATGAGAAACGATAAAAGTTTAGGTATCTGATGTTAGCTTTCCTGATGAACAGTGAAATGCTGAAAATACAAGGCAGACACTCAAAAGAGTCCTCCGCAGGTACTGCACGTCAAAAGAAAAAAGAACATTTCCAGCCAAGCCTATCACCAAAAATATCACGTTTAATTTTTCTGCTGTCAAAGGACCAAGTCGTGTTTTTTTTTTTTTTTTTTTTTTTTTTTTTTAGAAACAGGGTCTGGACCTTACCCTTGTCTTATCTATGAAGCCCGTCCTCCCAGTATGAACTCAGCCCAGTCTTTCTTAAGTGTTTGGCTACACCAAACCACATTTAAAAAAAGTGACTGACAAGCAAAATTGTACCCAGAATGAAAGATAATGTCTGTCATTACAACCCAAAATTGTTATCTGCGAAATTATTTCCTTGAAAACCAGAACCCACGTCTGTTATAATTGCTCTTTGCAGGCTCACTGGTTTGTTTGCTTTTTGTGGTTCTAGAAAAGCATAACTCATTTCAAATGCAGTAGTGTATAAATTAAGAATATATTTTGAATTTTCACCTATTGTTAATGCAAAAGTCTTTAAATTTGACAGAGGTCCTCTTTTGTAAATCTCCTGCCAATTCGAAATGACACACGGACAAGTCTCTGTGAACTGGTGTCTTATATGCTGAGGGAGAGTCAAAGATGTGGTTTCTGTTGTGAAGTTTCATCTGCTGGTTATGGAGAGCTGTACAGTTGAGATAGGGGAGGATACACACACACACACTCTCCTCACCTTTCCTCTCAACGTTTGCTCGTGCTACTACACATGGTCACGCCCTTCTCTCAAATCTCCCCATCCTGTTTTTGTGCCCCAGCATACCACATCCCATGCTTTTAAATGAGAATACCAGCAGTTCTCTCTCTCTCTCTCTCTCTCTCTCTCTCTCTCTCTCTCTCTCCCTCCCTCTCTCTCACTCACTCTCTCTCTCTGTTGACTTTGTCTGAATTACACTTCTGCACTCCACCGTGACAAAACGTTCCCTCCAATAGCTCACTGCACCTTTTAATGTTTTGTTTTAAATCACGACCCTCACTGTACCCTGACGTAAATAATCTTCTCATTAAAGTGCAGAGAGAGAGAGACACTCCAGGGTGTGTATCTACCTTCTTGGATAGCGTCCTCTTGTTTCGTGAGAGGAGCGCATCTCCTGGGGAAATGGGAATTGAACTTTTATTCACCAACTGTAGCACCGACCTTGACTGTCCTGTGAGAATTACACTGTGACAGCATACGGTCCATCAGGATAATAAGGTTGGCACGGTAACCAGTACTTGGTGTCGTGTAGACAAGTTGTCTTGTATTAACACTCATTCTTCTATGTTCTTTTTTAATACAAAGAGAGAAAAGAAAACCTCAAACTACCATAACTACACTGAATATGTTTGATGATTGGCTTTTTCAAGGAAATATTACATCACCTGTTTCCCATCATACAGCATTCAGACAAAAATAACCAATTTGTAGGTTGTTTTTTTTTTTCTTTTCTAGGTCGTTTGTTTTGGTTAGATTTGATTGCAGTTGGAGGCACCATGCAGAGCTGTGGAAGGCTTTTTCTCTGGCTTTAATGAACTGATATTTTAAACTTGGCAACTGAGGGCTTAATCTCTGCTCTCCCAGATGCCCAGCCAGACCATAGATACTGTTGTTGCTGTTGTTGTTGTTGTTGTTGTCTTCATTGTTTTTGTTTTGTTTTTGAAGTCGTAGTAGGAGAAAAGCCACTCTTGCCTACAGCGTTTGAATGGCTTTTATCAGTGAGTATAATGAGGGACTGGATTCCCACCATTAGAACTCAGTCCACTTAGGTCCAATTACTAAACACACTAAGGTTAGGCAGAATCCCAGCGTGATTGGTACTCTACCCTGCTGCTCCATATGTGTGTGTGTGTGTGTGCGTGTGTGTGTGTGTGTGAGCTCAGCAGGTCAATGTCACATTACTCCTCTAACTGCCGACCCAGGACCTGCTTAAACATCTTGTACAAAAGAGAAGATTACAATATCCTTACAAACATCTTATAGACCCAGACCTCCTGGTAGTCAGTAAATCTGAGGAACTTTCTATCCACAATAGAAGTAAATTCTGTGTTCCTAATATTTTCCTGGATGTTATTGGTGTTTATTTGTTTGAAGAGTATTGTATTTGAATCTCAGAAACATCTGCTTTTGTGAAGAGGCTTTTCTGTGATTGTTGAAACCAGATGTCTTTTCTGACTTTTTTTTTCTTCTGGTGTCTGCTATGTTACGAAACAGGCACTGCCGTATGGTAGGATGTTAAAGCCTCATTTCTAAGGTGTGGAGAATGATGTTTCTCTAACCACAGTTACACCAAACAACGGTCTGTCCGATCTGAGGTTGGGGTTTATGGGTGGAGGCTTGTGAAAAAGCACAGATAACTGTCATCAACTGTTGTAGCAGTGAGGACAAAGTGTTGATGCTTATGTGAGAGGCAGAACAACAGAAACTGTCGAAGAAATCTTGTCTGAAGAAAATCTTTGAAAACAGGATTTGGGCAGGAAACCGTCACTGTGATCAGAACTGTAGGGTCTAATTTCTGTGAACTGAATTGCCCCCAGTCGTACAGCCTGTGTAGATATTCACACACTGCATGTATACTGTGCTCTCCCTGAACTCTGTGCTACACATCATTTTTGATGTGTTTTTCCATATCTACCAACTGAAGCACATACTAAAGTACATACATACATACATACATACATACATACATACATAGACAGATATCATATTAATTTCCTTTTTGTTTTTCTGCCAACCAGGGGCCTGATAGCTCTGAGCTCCAATGACACGTTTTACCTTGAGCCAATAGGAGGACAGGGGACTGTCCACCACTCCTTTCGGCGTACAGAGAGCCTGCCAATCAGAGGAGGGACCTGCGGGCATGGGCATCAAACTAGACATCCAAACCTGCTCTCTGGGCTCTTTAAACCTTTGCATCAAAGGGTTAGTCAAGTCCCACCCCCCACACACACACACATACGCACACGCACACACACACACGTGCACGCATGCACACACACACACACACACACACACACACACACACAGACACTCAGAATGTATAATAGTGTGTATAAAATTGTTCCCCTATCACACTAGTTTTGTTTCCTTAAAATAAATCACACACTGAAGTTCAATATTAATTCCAATACCAGTACCATTTGCAAGACCAATATCATTAGCAATACCACCACCATTTGCTATACCAATACAGTTATCAGTAGCAATACCATTGCATGTGCTTGGTCACTTGCTGATAATGGCACATTAGCTTATGAAACTTTAGCCTAAAACAGATTTTCTGTTTGCTTCAATGATCAAAGGATACTCACACAAGCACAATGTCACACACACACCCACAGAAAACAGTTTCTCTCCTCACTAACCCAGCATAAAACTATTGCCTACAGACTGCTAATCCAATACAGAGAGAACCCCCCCCCTCCAAAAAAAAACAACAACAGAAAAGCAGTAAAATCATACAAAATCAAGCAGGCTGTATGTAAAGTTGCACTATTATTATTATTATTATTATTATTGTTGTTGTTGTTGTTGTTGTTATTATATGATTATTGTTGTTGTTGTTGTGGTTGTTGTTGTTGTTGTTGTTATTTTTGTTATTGAATGGAAGTTATCACTGACATGACAAACAGTTTTCTAACTAAAGGCAGACGATGATAAGATAGATCTATTGATGTTTTTTCCTGTTTTTCTCTTATTGAAGCAAACCTCATATGAGCAGAACATCTTGTTCTGTCAGAGGAAATGAGTGTTTGCTTTCCCAGCCAAACATTTATCAGATTTCTGTTAGAGCTGTGTTGGGAGCATACAACAGTAAACACATTCACACACACTCACACATAGATTTGGACAAGAAAACTGCTATGTGATTGAATGTCTGATGATGATGATGATGATGATGATGATGATGATGGTTATTATTATTTGTTCATCACGACTCTTCTTTGTTGTTGTTCTCCTGGACCTTGGAGTTCCTACCAGTTCTGGTCCTCTGATAGATCTAAAATCTTGTGAATGATGAGAGCTGCCACCCTTTGTGTTCCAGACAAGTATCCTATGTGCTTGTTCAGTTCTGGGGAATGGGTGACCAGGGCTCCAGGCACTACTGGGATGACTTGAGCCTTCACATTCCAGATTTTTTGAACTTCCAGTTGCAGGTCCTGGTATTTGTTGATTTTCTCCTTTCCCTTAGTTGTTCTTGTCATTTGGATTGGCCATGTCGATGATTGCTGCTCCGTTGATCTCCCTGTCAATCACTTAGATGTCCAGCCACCTTTCAGGGATCGCCCTGATTTCCATGTCCCGCGGGACTTCTACCCTGTCATCCTCCATCACAGCTTTAGGTTTAAACAGACACAACCTCCTGTGCACTGAGACCTGGTAGTGTTCACAGATGGTCCATGTGCCTCTTCAAGTCCTCAGTGTTGGCAGTCTCCTGGCTCACAGTCAGTAGATTAGTGACTGTCTCATCTTGTTCCTTTGCATAGTGTGCACTTTGAGTCATTGGTGACCTTCAGTATTCTTGCCTTGTGGCTCTTGGTGTTCAGTGCCTGGTCCTGTGACAGAGTGATGAGAGCTTCTGTTGGTGCCTTCAGACTGGCCACCCTCTTCCATCTGTATGCCTCTTCCACAGAGGGTTGTTCCACTATCTGATGTTGAAACTGCCTGTGCAGGGTCTTGTCTCTCCAGTGGCAATGGTAATGGTAATGGTAGCTTTATTTATATAGCACATTTCGTACACAAAGGTAATTCAAAACTCTTTACATAAAAATAAATAAAAAAGAACAGAGCATGGGAAACGGTTAAGTGAACAGTATAAAATGCAAAAGAACATTCAAAAAACAATAAAATAAAATAAAAAGGAGTAATTAGCATCTAAGATCTTCCAGAAGTTTGTTCCAGCTATATGTAGCATAATAAGTGAATGCAGCCTCACCTTGTTTTGTTTTAATCCTAGGAACAGTTAGCAGACTAGTCCCTGATGACCTAAGAGGTCTAGAGGGTTCATAGTGTGGAAGCAAGTCAGAGATATACTTTGGCCCTAACCCATTAAGTGCTTTATAGGCAAGTAACAGTATTTTAAAGTCTTTTCTCTGAGACACTGGTAACCAGTGCAGAAACCTGAGAGCTGGTGTAATATGTTCAGCTTTCTTGGTCTTTGTTAGAACTCTAGGTGCAGCATTCTGTGTGACAACTTCCATTTGATCTCTCCTCAAGGCCTTGGCTCCTTTGTCCAGTTTCTTACATGCAGATTGCTCGGGGGAGCATATGTACCCAGTTCTCCTCCTCTGAGGGCTGTTTCGATGTTTCAAAGGCCCCTTCCTCCTTCACCCTGGGTCACAATGGTTCCACCCAGCCTCTGCACCTCCTCCAGGGCCCATCAAATGATTCCCCCAGTGTAGGTTATTACTGGGAGTGTGTAGCTGTTAATCACTTGGATCTTATTCCATCCATTGAGCGTGGACTTCAAGATATTATTATTATTATTATTATTATTATTATTGTTGTTGTTGTTGTTGTTGTTGTTGTTGTTATCATTGTTATTATTATTGAACACCCGGGATGTGGTCTCTAATGAGTTTTTATTTTTATATTTAGCTAAAACTTTTTCTTCATTTTCCTTGCAAGCACAATTTTTTGTCTCTGACTCATTCCTTCTTGCCCTTTGTATCTTCATTCTGTTTCATGGAGGTACCAGTGAAAAAAACAAACCTGGCAGTCCAGACACAGACATGCCCCCTCTCTGTGTGTATGACTCACAGAGTAAAGTGTAAAGGATGACGTGACAGTGAGGGAACCAAAGCTTCACACCTCCAGACTCACACCAGAACTCACGCAGCCCTCTCTGTGCGCGTGTGTGTGTGTGTGTCTGAAAGAGAGAGAGAGAGAGAGAGAGAGACAGAAGGAGAGAGAGAGACAAAGTATTTATCTTAGTGTTATTTTTTCCCTCACTTCAATCAGTGTAATCAATAGACAGCACCGATGCCAAAGTTTTTGGCTCTTCTTTGGAGAATAACTGTACCAAGGAACAGTAATTGGACCCTGTGAAAAATGTGAAGGGTTTTTCTTTTCTTTTTTTTTTTTTTTTGGATTGAGAACGAGTTTCTTCAAGGTCTTTGTGAAAGCAGCAGCGACATCAAACACTCCAGGCTGTATTATAGAAAAATTCATCTCTCCTTCTCTACAAACGCATCTTTTTTTCTCTGTCTTGCTGCCTGTCCCATCATATTTGCCAAAACCAGTCCTTGTCTCTTTATCCGTCACCCTAAATCACAATTTCTGAATGCAGTAAAATAAAATTTTAAAAAATCTGGATGCTCTCCTGAAAGAGATGGTTAATTTATGGGGCGTCGCCTTCTCTTTGGGCAGATACTGGGCTGTTGCTAAGGGCTAAAAGCTAATAAGAGAATGAGATGTGGGAGCACAGAACATGAACTCCCTCTCCTGTTACTGCGCAGAGACAAAAATCAGTCTGAATGGGAACTTGGTCCACGTGCTTGGGAAAAACTAAATATTAACCCATTCCCGGACTCTCATGGTCAGACGTGAATCCCAGGATTATTTTTCCCCACTGTAAAGTGTAAAATGACACTGGCCTTTCAGCAGTGCTGAATGAACAGAAAGTGTGCTGAAATACCTTTAAGATTGTGTTTGTGAGTCCACATGATGTGTGTTTTTCTGTTTATATGGTTACTAAGAGATCAAATCCTCCAGCTTCAAACCAAACTGTTGTTTTTGTGTTTACTCATCTACAAATGTTCATCTGTACACACAAGATTAGAAAACTTGCATTTGAGCCGTTTTACAAATGCAGCGCAAGAATCGTGGTTTCCGAGTTACTCCGGGATTTTCAGCAGATGTGTAGGCAACCGACATAATGAGGCATTGCATGCTGGGAAATCTTGAGTCGAATAACCTCTACCCCTCCCCGTTTTCGCAGGTACGACGGAACGCCTGGGGCACAACCAAGTACATGGAGCTTTACATAGTTGCAGACAACACACTGGTAAGTGCCAGCGTTGGCGGTGACTCATGGCTAAAGTAATTACACCCTCTGTGACAGTGAAGTACCACGTTCTGAGAGAACTGGAAGTCAATGCATTTACCAGCTGCAGAAGACAAGGCTGAAAATATGAGGGGAGAAATAGGTTCACAGGCTTGGTGTGAGTGACACTGTCAAACTTTTAGAGACACTGAATGGTTTTTTGTTTGTTTTTGCCCTCTCATGGCTAAACCAAGGTTTGGCTGGGCTGAACTGGACGGAACTGTCTTTGACAGCACTAAGCTGCAATGGCATAGTTGTAAAGGACAAGGATGAGAGATGGAAGAGAGAGAGAGAGACAGAAAGAGAGAGAGAGCAGTTAGCTGCTATGTTGAGAAGAGTTTGTTTTTCTTTTTCAGACATTTTAACCAGCCCAGTGCTTCTTATAACCATTATAATAAGCATTATAACCCTCAAAAGAGACATTATAACCACATTATAACTTCAAGCGTTCATCAAGTGTTTGTCTTTGCAAGTGAAGGCAGACAGAATGCAGCATTAAATCCAGGATTGTTTGTGTTTGGATAGCAGCTCCAGAACTTAGCAATAGACTCCAGCAGACCAGGGGTGCTCAGCTTGACAAAACACGGGTTTTACAATGTTTTACTCCTGGGTCTCCTGTTTTGTCTCTGTTCCCCCACCGATGTGTTTTCTACTGCGTCTCATGCTGAGTGGAAACATGGTTTTATATATATATATATATATATATATATATATACCTAACATGAACAATGCTACCACCTACAGTTATGTGCAATACAAATGTTTATGTCTGTGACTGTACATTTATGATTAAGAAAAAAAAGTAACTAAAATCTGTGTACTCTTTCTGTAAAAATTGATATGTTCTGGATAGCCTGTTGTGTTCCAAATGACGTGATCTGTTTTCTTATGTTTCCTGCACAAACTCTAGTACAAAAGGCAAAACAAGGACCTACACAAAACTAAACTGAGGATTATGGAAATAGCCAATTATGTTGACAAGGTAAGCTCGCTGAGGGGGACCTGTCACTGATTGGTTGACAGGTTGATTAGGTGACTAGCTGAGTGGCCAATTCTCTATCTTGCTGTGTGCGGTATCAGTTTTATGGGTGACGTGTAAGTTAATGACCAGCGTTTAAATTATACCAAAATAAATAAACAAAGAAGTAAAATCCTACAAGACAGCTGTCAAAAGTCAACAGAGTGTGACAGAGAATCCGGGCACGTGTCTCTGTGTCTTCTCCCAGATAGGTCTCTGCTGCCTGAAAGAAAACTCAAAATGACAAACAAAAACTGTCACACAAACTTCCTCACCCATTAATCTAACCAAACAGGTTAGATAAAACAGTTTCCCACAATCATCTTTGTGTGATAAGCACAATGGGCCTCATTCACCAATATCCAAACCAAGTTTTTTCTGAAATTTGTTCTTGAGAGAAGTCCTAAGAAAAAGTCTACGTCAGATTCACGACATGTTATTAAACCGCAGAATTGTTCGCATCTTTTTTCTTATAAGGATGAATCCCATTTTCCTCGTAAGTTGAAAGCGCTCGCCAGTTGTTCCTCATTAGCATAGGTAAACGCCCGCCAATCCACATAAGAGGGCATAAGACTGCAGGGCCGTGTGCACACTGAGAAATCTATGAAAGCGTGTTTCTGCCACATTAAAAACAGAAAAGTTTGATTTATTGCGACTTGTGTGCATAGATTCTTTTCTTACCTAAGAACAAATCCCAAATAAGAAAACATTGGTGAATGTCAGAAAACTGCATAAGTAGGAACAAATTTCTTTGTAAGAATGGTTGGTGAATGAGGCCCAGTGTTACTTGAAGTAATGTGACCTGTGAACTGACAAAGTATTATCACCAGGTTACTTGTGTCATCATCTCACTAAATGAAGCAATCCTCAAAACCATTTACTACATGAGGTTTCTATTAGAATTCACAGAGAGACTGCATATAAGACCAAGCAGGTATGAGTCACAACTCTGTGTTAATGTGTAATGTGTAATGGATTACAAATTACAAACATATGAGGACTTAATGATCATTGTACCAACTGAAATAAATGTATAAATATGCAGAAGAAAGGGGAAAGGTAGTATAAAATGATGTCCAGTCATTTCTGCGTTCTGACTTTTTTCTGGATCTTTTCAGTTCTACAGAGCACTGAATATTCGGGTTCCACTGATTGGCCTGGAGGTGTGGACGGACCGGGACCAGTGTATTGTCACCGAGGAGCCAAACGCCACGCTCTGGTCCTTCCTGCAGTGGAGACAAAAACTCAAGTCTCGCAAGAAACACGACAACGCTCAGCTTCTCACGTCAGTACAGATGATATGCAGTCCTAACCTCCTCCATAACCACCACCCAATCTCTAGCGTAATCTGCAGACTAACTGATTAAAACACACTTTCTCCACTAAAACAGGTGTTTAGTCAGTCGCACTTACATGTTTGACATCACCTTTAACCAGTCACTGAACCCTACTGACCTTCAGAAATGTCGTCTGTCTGAAAGAAAGCACTCTCTTTCAGGTCATTTTTAAATATTTGTTTACAATTATATTTTATCAGAAACTAAATCTGAAAATGTATTTTAGGGTCAGAGATTTTACTTTTTTTTTGTCATTTAAAAGGCAGCTAACATTTCTTCATTGTAGAGACAGTATCTCTACCTGTAACTCTTCTTGATGTCAATCAAGAAAATTCCATCAAGGATTAAGTGCAAGGACCAGGCCGATCTTGCAAACTTCATTAGCAGATAAACCAACAAATTATTACTCAAACAGCAGAATATTCGTTCAGAACTCCCATCCTTTTGACTGAATAATTGCCTTGGCACACATCAGTGCGCCCAGATATCTGGCAGCTTCACTGTCAGCAGAGATTCAGGAAAAAAAGAGAAAAAGAACCTCAGTCTCTCAGAGTAATGAGTTTTTCAAATTTCAGGGCTGACTTAGAAGTATTTTAACTGATTTTCATTTATTTGTTTTTGAAAATCTAACTGATGGACAGAGAGACAGCCTACACACTCACACTCACACACACACATTTTGTCCAGTCAGGAGAAACAACCTCTCGCTCCAAATTTGCTATGAATTATTTTATCATAATGTCACATGGTGTAATTTCTCTCAGTGGTTTGATATATATGTGTCTTTGTTTCAGTGGTGTGACGTGTGTGTGAGTGTGTGTATGTCTCTCTCTCTCTCCCTCATTGGTGTGTGTGTGTGTGTGTGTGTGTGTGTGTCTCTCTTTCTCTCTCAGTGGTGTGATACATGTATTTCTCTCTCTCTCAGTGGTGTGGTATATATGATATATATATATTTTTTTTTTTCAATTTGATATGTGTCTGTGCGCGTGTGCCTCTGTCAGTGTTATGATATGTTTGTCTCTCTCTCTCTGTCTTTCAGTGGTCGGGTGTACATGCACATATTTCTATTAGTGCCCTGATATATGTGTGTGTATGTGTGTCTCTCTCTTTCAGGGGTGTGATCTTTAAGGGTACGACCATTGGCATGGCTCCTCTGGAGGGCATGTGCAGTCATGAGAACTCAGGCGGTATCAATGTGGTGAGAGATCTGAGCGGGCACCACACTTTCTCCTTCACAAGCTCTTAGAGAACACGGCACGGCAGTCGATACCTGCCCAGCGCCTGATCAGCTTCTAATAGACTCTATTAGATCTCTCCATGGGACAGAGGGGCCTCACAGAATACTAATACTGTCTTAGGTGCCCCCCTCCTCCGCTCTACGCTGAAGGAGAGAGGCCCCAGGAACAGCATCTAGAAATAAAAAACAATAATATTTGTGAGGATTTTGGTGTAAATTTCAGTTATTTGAAATTCACTTCACATCCCCGGTTTCCTATTGCTGATGGGTTTAAGTGACCATATGCTCTCTGAAGCAGGTTAAAAACCTATGACTCACCCGTCAAAAAAAGCACAAAGCATCACAGAAAGATCACGAAATACTTGAACTACTGTGATGTCGCAATTGTACGGTACGTCTAGATTATAGGGATGTGCTTGCTGTGTTAAAATGCAAGTGTTACCTCCTTCCACTACACCTGCTTTAAGAAAAGAAAGAAAAAAAGTCCGTCTCTGGTCGAGGATAACAGTGTCCTGTGTCCTGTACTCAGGTTACGGGGCTAGCTGGAGGAGATCAGGCCTTCTAGAAAAGAAAAGAAAAAACAGAACAGGAGAATATTGCACCAGTATTAAAGAGGCACTGTACTCCGTTGTGCTTGTTACCAGGGAGCAAAACCTTGGCATGATTATGGCTTATTGTATGCAAAATCAATGCAACGTATTCATGACCATATAATCTCACAACTATATAAACCCTCATCACTACGTAATCACTCTTACAGTGGCCACTGTCTGTAGGCAATACAGTCACATACTTATTAAAATGATAATAATACTAAGTGGGTTTTTTTGGGGGGGGGGGGCAGGTTTAACACTTAACCCTCTTTTTCTTCACCAAGACCAAAACAATAGCTTTGTTCGATAAATCATGGTTTGATAATAGATTTTATTTCTTTTTAAATGAGTTTTTCATCATGCTGTCCTAAGCGTGATATTAATGTGGGTGGTAGGATATACACACGTTCACAGACCGTGAACAAATCATCATCTATATTAAAAAGCAGAAGCGTCTGTGACCCCTTTCAGAACATTTCTTATGAGAGTTCTCATGAAATTCTGAGTGAATTTCTACACAGTCAGTTTTCAGGTAACAAAGTCACAGTTCGTGAAGAAATAAATTAACAAATTAAATATTTATACAAAAAATCTGTGATGTCGATGTTGCAGTTTTTGCCCATGTTGTGTCACATGGTTATATTTAGTCTGAGAGTTCAGAATAATTATATCTTTGAAGTTCTGGCTGAAGATCTCTGACTGGCTTCTGGCTGAAAGAGTTTCTTGCATTAAAGTAGTTTAGTTATAATCCAAGGTCGTGTCGTCCTTGAGTTTTAGAGGTCTTTGTTCTCTTCTCACAGGACCACTCGGAGCTGCCGATAGGGGCTGCGGCCACCATGGCTCATGAGATCGGCCATAACTTTGGCATGAGCCATGACCATGAGGGCTGCTGTGTGGAGGCCACTGCTGAGCAGGGAGGCTGCGTGATGGCCGCCGCTACTGGGTAAGTACTGCAGCTGTCTCCATGTCTCCTTCTCCCTGTAGTCTAAAGCAAGCAGTTTCACTCAAGCCAGAGACAGTGATCTTCCCTATAGAGAAGATGAGGTACCTGTAACCCGCCCCTTCAAGGATACTATATGTGTATACACGACATTGTTAGAAATTGTAGTGCCCGTTGTTGCTAACCGCCAGTTAGCTGACTTCTGTACCGTTGTCGTATGAAATACGGAACGGCATGAAATCTGGAACGGGTACATCCGGTTAACCAGTTCGTGCAGCCAGTTAGCCATTTTCACAGGAAATGCGTCAAATTCTGTCGACAATACAACAGTGCATTGCAAAATCAAAGTGGGAAAATCAATGAATTAAAATATAGAAGCAACACGATACCTAATCGCTAGACACACTACCAAACTACAAATTCACGACAATAATTCTGTTCGTGTAGATATGTAACGTACATCCCATATCCTATCGTCTACAGTTAGTTTATTGAGCCAAGGTATAGGGGCTCAATAAACTAATTTTAAAGGGATTAGATACACCACAAAAGTGGGATTTCGTTCTTTCAAGTTTCAAGTTTTATTGTCATTTACTAGATAACAATGTGGACATCTCTATCAGTAACGAAATTCTTGACATTATCTTGGAATTAAATTATCTGAATTGTTGCATGGTAGTAGGTTTGTTTACCCATAAAATGTCTGTTAGCATTAGCACCAGATTCATCAGCACTTTCTCTTACGATTTCCCCGAGATATCGTAACATCTTCCCAAAGAAGTGCGCCACTCACAGTTAAAATCTCTGATTTCATCATGACACTCCTTTCTGTGTGGAGTATGCATGTTCTCCCTGTGTCTGCGTGGGTTTTCTGCGGGAGCTCTGGTTTCCTACCACAGTCCAAAGACATGCAGGTCAGGTGAATTGGAGACACTAAATTGCCCCTAGGTGTGAATGTGTGTGTGAGTGTGTTTGTCTGTGTGTCTGCCCTGCAGTGGGCTGGCGACCTGTCCAGGGTGTCTCCCCGCCTTTCACCCAGTGAGCGCTGGGATAGGCTCTAGCGCCCCCTGCAATCAGTGTGTCTTAATTCGTGTGTAATAACATTGTTATGAATAATATAATGTTAATAAATTATTTTAATTTTATGTTATCCTCGTATGAAAACTACAATATGAAAAATCTCAGCCCTAATCCCAGCAGAATCTCAGAGCTGCAGGGAAAGGAGAAATAACCATGTGTTATTGCAGTTAATTAGTGTAATTGTCTGGACCACACAGCACCAATAACCATGAGAACACACATCCCTGAGTGAGTTATTGTTGTGAACATATAACTGATCTGCCACGACCATTGTCAAAACAATATTTAAGCTTAAATGAGATGAGAGAATGTAAGAGATTACATTTTATGGAACTGAAGCAGTTATGCTCAGGAAAATAGTCTTCCGACATTCCAACGAGGCACCGTTGCTAGGCAACACTAAACAAAGCACTTTTCAAAAACAGGTCCTTTACAGCAGATTACATGAATGTAACCAGGGTTGAGTAAGACTACTTTGAAAAGTAGTCAGTTACTGAATACAAATTACATGGCCATTTTTGTAATTAGTAATGTAATCCATTGGATTACAAAAAAATGTAATCTAATCTAAATACTTTTGGATTACTTTGAAGTCAATCATTGAAAATATTGCACCTTATACTAAAAAAATGGATGCTGCCAAAAAAATCTGAGTTCTACAAATATTCGTTTTTCTCTTTAAACATTTCAAAATATTTTCAATGCAAATAAAATGCATTTTGCATATTCAGCATTTACAGTTGGTCAAATCAAATTACCCTTACAAAAACAGTGCTGGTGCAAACTGCAGGTGCACTGTGTGTATTCTACAACATGTGGGACGCTGTTTCTTTTGTGTTTTTGTTGCTGTTGTTTTTTAATCAAAGGCCACATGGAGGACTTTGCTCTTGTAACACAAGAGGAGCACTTACTCAAGATGTTCATCTTCTATTTTCAATGTAAATAAAAAGGAATAAAAACTCCATCATCCATAAATCATCATTAAAAAACAAAAACAAATATTAGTTATGTCATATTAACAAAACTGGCAACCTGAGAGGAGTAACTTACTTTGATGTACAGTAGAACATATTCTGCATTTAGAACTGGTCAAATTAAATTACCCATACAAAAACATAAATGTCTACAGGTGTACTGTACTGTTTTTTTTGTTGCTGATGTCTTTTAATCAAAGGCTACAGGGAGGAGTCTGCTACTGTAAAGCAAGATACGCAAAATGTTCATTTTCACTTTAAAATTGCCATATTTTAAAGACATAATGAAAAATGTAATCAAGTAATCCTTGACATTGTAACTATAATCTAATTGCACATTTTTCCAAATGTAATCTGCACTGATTATAGTTACTTAATTTTTGTAATCTGATTACTCAATCCCGATTACATGTAATCCATTACTACCCAACCCTGAATGTAACATAATGAGTTAACAGAAGAAGTTCAGACACGTTATTATGCTTACTAACACTATGTGCAGAATGCATGTCCACCAGTCAGAGCAATGAACTGAATGTAGCTGAATTTTCATTGGTGTAACTGAACAATGGGTGAATAGGTTACAACTTTATTGTAGAACTTACTGATTATATATATATGTATGTATAAGACCTAAAGGATGGATATTGTGTGTCATGACAAAATCATAAGAAAATGTCATGTTGATAATAAATTGGATAAAGGCTCCTTACTTTTATTGAAATCCCATCAGTGGAAGGAGTTTAAACACACACTCATATGGCTGATTTAAAAGAAAGTAATTTACAGACAGCGTATAATCTTTTACGTCGATTGTATCATTGAGTCTTACACAGTAACATTACCAAATTATGACTACTTTATTCTATTGAGCACATCAAATGCTTATTCTTCTTCTTCTGTTCCGTTAATCACTGTGATTTCGTACCCTCCGGCCCTAATAATAAATGTGTTATGTTTTTGTCAAAATATAACAGGCACCCGTTTCCAAAGGTTTTTAGCCGATGCAGCAAAAGGGACCTGGATAATTACTTCCAGAAAGGAGGGGGTATGTGTCTCTTCAACATGCCCAATATGGATGACCTAGTTGGGGGAAAGAGGTGTGGCAATGGCTTCGTGGAGGAGGGAGAGGAGTGTGACTGTGGAGAGCCAGAGGTGAGTAATCTGTGCCGGAGCTTTTAACCTTCTCTGATACACACACACACACACACACACACACACACACACGTAGAAACAACAAAATCATTATTAACATAATTCTTAGAGTACAATTCAATATTCACATCTGGTAAGATCTCCTGGGGGCAGGAGATGAGATGCCCTCAGAATGATACAGAAGCAGCTGCCAAATACTTTTACGAGTTATGAAATGTATTAAGGGACACAATGACGTGGCCACGGTGATATGATGTGGAGTATACTTATTGTTTGATTGAATTTGGCGAGCAGGCCAACAGACAGAAAAACAAACAAAACAAACAAACGAAAACCCACTCTTACGAGTTTTTAATCCCAAACCAATCAAAAACTCTTCTAAACATAATTACCGAAAGAATGAAGCAGGGCAACACAGATGCAATAATGAACGACAGAGAGACATTAGAAAGAGAGAGAGAGGTGTCTCACCTCCAGGTTGTTTAGACAGATTTTGGCAGGCTGTGTGGAACTGCACCACGGATGGACGATTCACCATCTGGTGACAGTGGGCTCTCTGAGAGATATAGCACCGTAAAGCACTCACAGCACAACAGTGGCAATTACAGCAAAGACAAATATTATTTTAAGAGCTACTGTCTGGTAGCTGAAAGGTAGGTCAACCAAGGATCCCCCCACCAACATGTGCACACACACACAGACACACATGTGGACGCGCACACACACACACACACACACACACACACCCCAGCCAACCCCAAACCCATTCCCAATAATATCAGCCCACTTCACGTGGAAGAATGAAGATGTCTGCGAGGACTTCACAGACTCTTTTCCCCAGGTTTGTTTTGTTAGCTCTGCCACTTGCCCGCAGTGCCACAGGCTTCCCGGCTCTCTGCTAAATATAATGGAATATAATGGATTTGCTGAAGTAGGGAGGTCTGAGCTGCTGAAGCGCTCTGCTTCCCTGGCACGTTAATCACTGCTCTTTCTCTATAGCACCTGTTCAGTTGTTCTTCAGGAATCGGCAGTGAAAACTAGGACAGGAGCAATTGAAAGAACTTTTTTATAGTGCGCATACAAAGTATAAGTGTGTGTGTGTGTGTGTGTGTGTGTGTGTGTTCATGCTATACAGAACTCCTCTCTCAGTCCCTCCTATATATAGCCGTGCTTGTAGAGCTTCCTCCGTCCTCCTCCTCATGCTGTATAATTTCAGCCTCTCCATGTTACACTCCCCCACAGAGGTTATGACTCTGTCACTTCAAAACGATAGCACTTTTAATGTCATCTCTCCACAAGAGCCTTTCCTGACTTTTATTTCAGACTTTTCTCTCTCTCTTTTTTTAAATCTCGCTATGTTGTCTACTTGTTCGATACAATCATTAAAAGCATTACACTGCCCGCCCACAGTAACTGGAATGTGGTGGAAAGTGTGAATGAGTTTACTTAGCTTTGGCTACGGCAGGAAATTATACACGTACAGGTTCATGGGTTTAATGCTCTGTGTGTGTGTGTGTGTGTGTGTGTGTGTGTGTGATTCTGGTTTTGTACAGGAATGTACCAATGACTGCTGTAACGCTAACAACTGTACTCTGAAAGCAGAGGCTCAGTGTGCCCATGGTGTTTGCTGTGAAGAATGCAAGGTACCTGCAGCACACTCTTTTTCTTCTCTCTCATCTCTCTCTCTCTCTCTCTCTCTTTCCTTCTCACTCTTTTTCACTTGCTTTCTCTCATTTGTTTTGCATTTCTCTCATTTCCTGTGTTTCTCTTTGTTTGCATGTTGTCTACTACTCCACTCTTTTTTCTCTTCTCTTCTCTTCTCTGTCAGATTGTCTCCCTCTTTAACTCTCACCATGCCCTCTTCACTCCGTTACAGTCACTCTTTTAATGCAGTGTTATACCGCTCTCCTATAGGTACACCTTCTCTCTCTCTTTTTTCTTTTCTGTTGTCTTTAATGCTCCCTGGACAACCTCAGTCACCCCTCAGCTCCTTGTCTCTCTGTCTTTCCGACTGAAAATTGGTCTCTCACTCGCTGGCCGCAGTCTGAGGCAGAGTGTGGTGATGCCTGTAACCCGGGCTATATTTAATGAACAGACAGTGTATGAAGTCCAAATGCATCTTCATGAGTTTGTAGTTAATGAGACTGTGTTAATTTAATTGTATTGTAACAAATGACTGTGCTCATTTACTTTGAGTCATCACTTATCCTGTCAACCTTGCATCTTTGATGTATCCCAGTGCTGTGTAGTTTTATCTCATATATACTATTGATTTGATATATTGCTATAATACATTAAGTGTTGGTTAAATTGTTATGTTAGAAAAATCTCAGCTTGAAGGAATACCAATTAGTTACATGAAATGGTAGAACAGCCATGGTGTTAAATAACATGTTAATCTCTTTCTCCTCCCATCCGTACCCGTATTCAACCTCACCTTTGACTACGCCCTGTCCCACACCCTCTCTCTGATCTGACCCTGAACATGCCCCGTCCTACACTGGTCCTCTAACCTTGCTCTGCCCCACCCTCGCCCTCCCTCTAACCCCCTACCCTACACCAATCCTAATCGTACCCCACCCCGTTCCCTGTCCCACATCATCCTCCTAACCTTATCCACCCCACACCCTGCCCCTCCTCACCTTACCCTTACCACACATCTGAACTGCCCCCTCCCATTCTGTTTCACAAACCCCCTCTAAGCTGAAGCAGGCAGGGACAATGTGTAGAGGGGCAGCAGGGGCGTGTGACCTCCCCGAGTACTGCACAGGGGCGTCTCCGTACTGCCCTGCCAACGTCTACCTGCTGGACGGCTCCGCATGCCAGTATGGCACCGCCTACTGCTACAACGGCATGTGTCTGACCCATGAACAGCAATGTCTGCAACTCTGGGGCTACGGTAAGAATCCGTTCTAAAAACACATACAGGACGACTGTCTTAGACAAGCCATTTAACACTGTAGGGTCTATGTGAGCGAACAATTCTCTTCGCTTTCTCGTGCTGTGGTGGTAAATAATCCAAAACTAAGCTCTTCATTTCCAAACACTTTGCACTCCCAGACAACACTCCTGACAAATGAACCTGCAGATATAAACATCTACAGAGGAGAGAAGAGTCTTGAGTATGTGCTACACATAAATATCATTTGAAGGACTTCAATAAGGGAGCCGTTGCCATAGAGGAGCTGTTAGCCCTCGCTCCTCGCTCACCAGCTTGAACCACCAGCCGCTTCACACATTCCTTGTTGCTTTGAAGTCGCACGGCTGGTCCGGCCCTCCTGGAGCTCGCCGATCAGTCATCTTCAAACAGGCGTGTGAAGGCAAGGCCGTTAAGAATAATGGAGCAACAGGTAGTTGTCCAAGAGAAGATTAAGGAACTCTAATCTGTACCTTATCCAGATTCATTCAGTCAGTTCACACTGCGACTTCACTCTGAATATGGATCAATGCTTTATCTCCGAACAAGAATAATGGCATGGTGGAGTGACAGTCTCAGGATGTCGAGAAACAGGCAGATAAGGACTGTTATTGTTGTCAGTTTGAAGTAGAAGAGTTTAAGATAAAAGCAAAATGAGTCCAGATCACAGTAGCAACTGACTTCCGACAGTATTCAGTCTGAAGTAAACATAAGCCTCTGAAACATAACATAGAAGAAACACAAGGCAAAACAAAGAACAGGACTCTTGTTGTTTTGGAAGCTTTGTGGCACGTGTTGACTAAATCAGTCCTGTATAGCGAACAGTGAGAGGAGACACGGCATTCTCGAAATGTCTGCAGAAATCTGACGGTCTGTAATTCATGGCTTTAGAGGCCAGATGGGGGATTTTTCTCTTGTTGGTTTGCTCATGAAGGCTCTGATTTACTGAAGGTTGTCTGACGCTTGGCTGGACACAAATATTGTTGGTTCTGGGCTGTAGTCCAGTTGGGTTTGTCTAACTAACAGTGGTTTACAGGCAAACACAATGACCCGCAAAGAATCACGCCACCAAAGAGCTTTCTGACTCAAACTGACTCAAATGCTATCATAGCACCCTTTGGGGGATCCTGCTCTCCTAGAGATGTGGTTGTTACCTGAACCCAAAACAACAACAACAAAAAAAGTAATATGCACAAATCAATGCTAGCATGACTTAATCATTTTTTCTTTCATCTTTTTCATGCTGAGCTTTTGTTTGTTGTAGCACAATATATTCTGTACACAGTGTCCTCAGCTCCAGTCCTCTTTTTAACGGTGCATGACACTTTGCGTGGCCGACAGCTCCAGAAATAGAACTGTCACGGTATATATCTGAACGTTAGCGCCAAAGGTCGTGAGAACACTGAGCGTATTTGAGGACACAAATGAACATGATATTATTAATAATGTATTTTCTCTGAACGCTTTGGTTTATCAGGCTGACTGTGATGTGTTGCTATTGGCTACGCTGTGATAATTAGAGCTGTGGTACAGACACATTCCCTATAAAGCTCTAAATCAACCTAACCTGCATAGTTATTTACCATGCTATTGAAGGTACCCGGTAAACAGTTAAGTCATGATTCTAAATTACAGCATTTGAATTAAGTTGTATTTAGATTTACATTGAAATTGTAGTATTTACTGGGTTTAAATATGAGGAACATGATATTGGCAGTTTTTGCAAGTGTGATGGATGAATCAAGTGAAGTTGATCTTTTTTTTTTTTTCCCCAAGGTGCCCGTCCTGCACATGACGCATGTTTCCAGGACGTCAATGCCGCGGGGAACGCTTTTGGGAACTGCGGCAAAGATGAACATGGCAACTACGTTAAGTGTGAGAAAAGGTATGAAAAACTCAGCAGATGATAGAAGAGGTTAAGCAAACCACTAACAGACACATCTTTACTTGGGCTGCTTCCAAATAACTAATTTTGCTAAGAGCACTCAGAAATCACTTCTTTTCTTTTCTTTTTTTTTATATAAATGACATCCATACGATTTTTTTTCACATAACATCAAGCTGACAGTAGGCTTCATCATCAAAGGTTAAAGGAAACTTTCATTATCACTTTCTAACCTCAAAACATCTCTGTAATTGTTGCTATAATGCATTCTTCTCACTGCGAGGGCTGAATTTCACCAACTCCTCCATTATTTTCATTACCCAGAAATAGCACAAGTAGATGAAGGCAGACAGGCCATATGTCTCAATATTGTCATATCGTAATATGCTGCTACTGCACAGTTTCCAGCTGAGGAGGCTAATGTTAGCATGCTAAGGCTAAGCTATGGCAGTCAGTTGACTTTGTCAGTGTACACTCCTGTGTAGAGTTGTCCTGGTGTAAAAGCATGAAGGTGAAAAGTTTGGTGAACTTTTCTTTTAAAGTTCATTATTTTAATGATACTGGGTCCAGTCTACAACTGCAAGTGATGGGTTACTGGCTTGGATTGGACTGATTTAATTTTTTAAAATACATTTTTCTGTGTTTTTATTTTTTTATTTATTTTTTCAGACCCTGTCAGAGTGATTAAAATGCACTGGTCATTCTTTAAGACACATTGTGTCTTAAATGAAGTCCCAGCTCAGTGGGGGACTCTGAAAATAGATCGACCCGTTTCATTAATTAAACAGAGTGCTTCTTCCTGAACTTTTTCACCATCTCCACATTTTTTTTTCAACACAGCGATGCCAAGTGTGGGAAGATCCAGTGCCACAGTGCTGCCAAGAAGCCCAAAGGCACCAATGCCGTGTCCATCGACACCACTATCCGCACGGACGGCATGGAGGTCAAATGTCGTGGCACGTACGTTTACACCACGCAGGACGGGCAGGGCGATCTGCCGGACCCGGGCCTGGTCATGACTGGCACCAAATGTGGCGAGGGCAAGGTAAGTGGGACAAACTGCCCACAGCATTGGAACAGAGATAGAGAGTGTGGTATATGCGGGCATATGATGTGTCAAATTCATAAGAGGGATTCAAACACTGTGACCTAAACTAAATATACACACATTCTAAACAGACTCAAGATTTTTAAGTGATTTTTTGTTGTAAAGTTATTTCGTTCCAGATATATTTAGTAGATTGCATAAGCTACATACCGTGCATTAAAAATATGATTCGGAACTATGTTCTCCAGTTATATTGGATATCTCCAGACTTACCTTATATCAGATGATATTTGCCTGTCTTGTGTCTGTCCCTTTGGGATTGCTTCAGGTTGTGACTCAGTAACGTATCCGGCTGATGTCCCAGTTCAAACATATTAGGATATAAAAGTATGCAGTGAAATGCATATTTCTCTCTTGGGGAACTGTGCCCAAGGGTCCTCGCACTGTCATAATGAGTTGTCACTGATTTTTTTTTTGACTAGTCGTTTTGAGTTAGCTACTCTCTGTGCTTTTTTACTTTTGAAAAGTGGTGAACAGTCAGTCTTCTCTCCTCAGGTGTGCAAAGACAGGAAGTGCCAAAATGCCTCCTTCACTCAGCTGGAGACTTGCATCGCTCGTTGTCATGGTCACGGGGTGAGAACTGGATCTTTAGTTACGCATTTATTTAACCACAGCACTGCTGATCCACTTCACATCAGACAGGTTTCCATGGCAGTAAAACCACTTTCACTTCGGTCTCCTGAAGCATCTGTCTTCTGACATCATAAAACTGCTGACCACGCAAACAGTTTAAAATCCTGACGATGCAAACAGTTTAAAATCCTGACCATGCAAACAGTTTAAAATCCCAACCTGACGTTTCCGCAGTACTGATCAATCAAACAGTCAAATGAAACCAAAATCACTCTCAGAAGAGGGAGTGCAGAGAGAGAGAGAGAAACCTCTAGATCTCTTGTGTTTCAGTCCCTTTCACCTCGGAGATGAAGGCTAACATACTTCCACTGTGTCTTTCACACATACATGTGAAACCTGACAATACCTCACGGCACAGGCCCAATGTGAATTGAATGTAAACTCTTTAGCTAGTCTTATCAATGCATTATGCTCATTCTGTTTGTCTGTATGTCTGTCTGTGTCTGTTCGTCTGTCTGTATATTTATCTATGTACCTGTCTATCCTATTAAATCAATCTATGGATGTACCATGGGTGGATAGAAAAGAAGAGATAAAATTCATTCAGTCTGAAAGATTGTAGATTGTCCTGTTTTTGTTTGGAGCACACAAGTTTGCTCACAACACTGTCCTGTGTCTCTGCTCAAATATCAAATACACAATCAAATCAAAGTTAAAACCAGAAACAAAAATCACCAACTCAAAGTAATTTGGCAGCAGTTTCGTAAAATTTGGAATAGCATGACAGGCCTTGCCATCAGGAAAAAACAATTTAATTTCGAATAAACGTTTTCTAGCCTTGGTTCGTACTTAAGAGAAACTTGGTTGTACTGTCAGGATGTTGCTGTAAAAATGGTCTGATAATATGTCTTGTTGGAGATCCAGCGAGGGTTGCATTTCGAATAGGATTCATTCACAAAGCAGAAAAAAAAAGAATTCATACATTTTGTATATCTTCCCCTGAATTTTTCTTCACCCTGTCTGAGACGCTCGTAATTTCATACTCCTAAATCCCTAAAAAAAAAAAAAAAAAAAAAAAAAAAAGACCTTCAGGTTACTCTTCATTTACCATCCAGTGGCACCAAAATATGATTTATTTTTTCTCACATTCCACAAATGGCCTCAAAGCCTTATAAATATTGGACGATGTATCCCTTAATGCCCCTTCTTTGTGGAAATCTTCATTTCATTTTCCACTCTTTCTGTTCCTTTCTTTTCTTTTCTTTTTGTGTGTGTGTGTGGGAGGGGGGGTTGTTGGAGGAGGGGAAAGCTGCTGGTATGCTTATTTGTTTATTCTGTCTGTTTTTGAAAAAAGGACGGCCAAGGGAAAGTTTGCTTTGAGGAAGAGATTAGTAAATGTTACCCGTTCATAGTTCTCTGCGTGCGTTGATTTGAAATTTGCATTATCGTTTGATTCGTATTGAACCCCGGGCTGAAAGAAGTGTGCTGTTTTTTGTTTTGTTTTTTCTTTTCTTTTGGTTTTGTTTTTTTTTTTTTTCTTTTTCGTGAATAAACTCAGTATTCATTGTACTTCTACATACCAAACATTTAAACAACTCATCTCCTCGCATCTATTGCACTTGTCTTTGTATGTCATCAGCCTCCTGTTAAACTAAGGTCTGCACTGCCATACCTAGGCCCAGCTACCTCTGACTACCTTAGAAAAACCCAGTACCTCATTATCCATAACTAATCAGATTAAAAAACATGAGAAAATTGTACTCTGTTGTGATGAAGTTGCATTTGCACACTCGACCTCAACGCAACCTGTTTCTCCCACTCAGGTGTGTAACAGCAACGGGAACTGCCACTGTAACCGTGGATGGGCCCCGCCCTTCTGTGAGAAACCGGGACTGGGGGGGAGCGTGGACAGTGGGCCCATTCAGTATGACAGTGAGTACACCACCCTCCCGAATTCTGGCCTATCCAGAGCCTGCCGCAGTGGTTACTCTTTTATTCGAGATTACTGCTTTAGCAAATACATTGTTGTTACACGACTGAGTGTGTCATCTTGTTTTTGGAGGTTGAGGGGAGGAGGGGGAGGTGACTTTAACAACAGATGGTATATACTCATTTTTGCCAAACACACAGTCCCCTCTGTCCCATATCTGCTATTGTATCTGCTGGTAAGGATGTGTAATACCATGGTCTGGAAACAGAACAATCCAGTGACTCAGTCATAGCCTTCTCAAGAACAAGCCTCCATCCATAACAGTAGCTTTTATGACTAAAGTCTGTTTTTAAGTCTAGACATGCGCCGATTTTAAATTTAGTCAGAACTGGCCTCCTACAACAGGAAATGACACAGTAATGTGCTGTAAGGTAAAATGAGCTATCTTTGTCTCAGACAATGATGTGTCAAAATCCCAGCACCACATGATACGCCCCACACACACATCACACTGATCCAAACTTGTTATACTGTGTCCGATCTGTTTAAAACAGTGCATTTCCTGACATTTTGCTGTTCTAAGCTTTGTGTGTGTGTGTGTGTGTGTGTGTGTGTGTGTGTGTGTGTGTGTGTGTGTGTGTGTGTGTGTGTGCAAGTGTGTGTATCGTTTGACAGTGACAGGGTTTTTTTTTTTTCTCCCTGACGCTCTGACTGTTTTAAATCTGTTCTCAGGTCAGGCAGGGCTGGTTGTGGGGCTCCTCTTTGCTTTTCTGGTTGTGCTTCCTGCCGTCCTCATTGCTTTTTATTGCTACAAAGTCAAGAGCTCCTACTACCACAGGTGGCTCTCACAGAGAGAGAAGACCAAGGCCAGCAGGTGACCTTCCCATAAACACTATACACTCTCTCCCAATGAATGCAATACTAAAGCAAAACTGAACACAGTCTCATTCAAAACACCACATAATGCTGCAGCCAAACAAAAAACAAACAAAAAAAAAAACGTAGGATTCTAAGTAACTGTAATAGTATTTTGAATGTGGCGAAACAGTGTTCAAAACTCCATGCTAAACTACAGCACACCAGCATTTCATACTTCCATCTTCTTCAGTTGTTTGTGTCTAAAGTTTTGGAGTTTAGAGTAAACTCATAACTCGTATGGAGACAGCATGTCTTCGTTCAGAAAACCCGTTGATTTTTTTGTTTTGTTTTGTTTTGTTTTTGGAGATGAGTAGTTTGTATTGCAGTATGTATGCCCCAGCACTGAGGCATAATTTGATTAGAGGCGCAATTGTGGTTGAAGTCAAAACCGAACAGGAGACGTGAATCAGCACCAGAACTCTTCACATAGTGTTCTGGAATGTTCTGTGCTGGAGCTTGTACAGACTGTCATTGGCTTACTGTTCCATTGTGTCAGCTACTTGAGAAAGTATAAACACAGGATTCACGCGGCTGTGGTAACACAGAGCAGCTCAGCTCCACGTCTTCTCAAACTGTTTCTCCAGAAACTTCTATTTTTGTGGCTATACAAAACCTGATTATATACCATCGAAACCAGGTCACATACCAATCAAAACCAGTTTACATACCATCTAAACCCACTGGCCCTCCCACAAGTACTTGCTGATTACAAAAACCCTCAAAAAAAGAAAAATCAGTCACATTCTGCAAGGTCAGCGCAGATGTTCTCCTCTGTTATCATGATATGGAAGGAGACTCCTGCCCGTTTGTTTTTCCTCCTGAAGTTTATTCCCTATCCTTCTACTCAGACACGAGAGCCCTGCCGAGAAGGCAAAGAATGGACACTTGAATCCGGCGTTCCATCTGAAGATGGTTGGACACTCCAACAAAAGCACAAACCTCAAAGGGGTAAGGAGAGTGAGAGTCACACCTGGCCCAATCAACGCCTGGAGTAGGAGAGCCAAAATCACCTTCTCGATTCTGCCACTCTCTGAGCTTTTTCTTCCCCTCCGGTTTCACACATATACTCAACATTATACCCAAACCTTTCTCATGCATTCACCTTTCAAAAGCCTGCCTGGGTTGAGAAAATACAATGGGACTATAACTATAAACATCTACAGTAATATTACATCACTAATCCAATAACAAGGCTTATTATTATTATTATTATTATTATTATTATTATTATTATTATTCTTATTAAAGAGAGTTTTTCTCCATTCTCTTCATTTATTTTGGTTTTCTCACTTTATTTCTGTTTTTCCAGCTTCCTCACACCAGCAAAGAGGTGCTTCCTCTTCGACCAAGTCCCACCCCAACTGGTAACCAGCCAGTTAACGTAGTCCGGCCCCTTCGTCCGGCCCCCTCCCCCCACCCTCCCCGGGACACCAAAGTACCTCGTCCTCCTCTACCAGTCAGCAAGCCTCCATCGGTCCCTGTGAAATCACAGTCTCCTCCACATAAACTCAGCCCTCCCAAGAAACCGCTGCCCCTGAACCCTACTCGCCCCCCCATGGTAAGAGCCCCAATGTGTCAGTATAGCTGGCTGTCTGCTAAAAGACAAGCTATCACAAACTAATAAACATGTAAATACCTCAGGTTTGAAGCTGTTTATGAAGTGAATGTTCTGTGAGGCTTTCTTGACGTTCTTGGTCTGCATATCTACTTGGAATTTTGTGTCATGCGGTTGGTTTTTCTTCCATTCGGAGTCGAGAAATAACAAAACACACTCCATTCCCATCAGCCCTTGCCACAAACTTTTGTTCGTTGCTTTCCTTGTTACGGACAGAGCAGTGGAGAATAAGTTGATGTGTCTGTAGAGCAAAGCAGTGGAAAAGTGTCTTTTTCTCAACAGTTCATGTTAAACAGCTTAACTATCATTTTCTCTGTTGTATCTATTTAATTCTCAGAAGCAATATGTATGTAGGTGCCAGGTCATATCAAACAATGCAAAATAAAAAACACCACGTCTTTTTTTCGCCGAGGAGAGAGAGAGGTAATATTTTGAAAATAATTCTAAGTGATTGTTATAAGTTTCTTCTTTCTTATCGATTATGTTCACTGTCAGCCAAACAACATTTTCTAAATTCACATTGATCGTCAAGCTGCAATCAGCATTTTTGTTTTACCCCCTGAAATTATCTCTGGTTTTATTTGCAACCAGCATTTGTTAAGGAAGAAGGGTAGCACATTGTGAGGAAATGACATTGCGTGTAATGATTTGCGACTATCAGTTGGACGCCATTGAGTTTGAGCTGCAGCAAGGAGAATTCGTACGTGCTTTGTGTGTTCTTTATCTTGATGAAATAAAACCATTACAGTAGTTTAAATAAGTCTAACAACCTCCAGATTGCCAGCAGCTTAGGAGATCGTGCCACGCAAGGAATGCTGCCCACTGCTCCTGCGTCTGGTGTGTGTGTTCACTACTGGTGTGTTGGATGGGTTAAATGCAGAGGACAAATTCACTGCTCACTGTTCACAGTGTGTGTGTGCAATCACAGAGATTTACGATAATAATTACTGATCAGTTATGTTGTGAAACCGTCCCCCTGTCAGAAACAGTTTCATCAAGAATAAAACTAGCACTGCTTCCATGTGCCTGTCTTTTCATGCATGTGCAGATATAGAGTTAATGACTTACAGTAGGATACAGTATATGGGATGGTTGTTTGTGACGAAAAGATGTAGCCTTTTCGTATTGAATACTATAGCACCAAGGCAGATTTTATACTTTCTCAACTTCTTTTATTTCTCCACCTGTCTTCTCTTCATGTCATCTCTTAAAATCTCTCTCTCTCTCTCTCTCTCTCTCTCTCTCTGCGTCAGTTGGTGTCAGATCTGCAGCCTCGCCATTCACCCTCACCTCCTCAGAGGCCCCTCCCCGTGAGCCCCGCCCGAGGGGCGTCTCCCAAACCTTCCTCTGGTCTCCTGGTTATGATGCCCCCTGCAGTCAGCCCCAAGCCCGTCGGCAAGGTAACAGCGATCGCCCCTTTAAAAGTCCTCAGGTGAGCACACAGCACACAGAGATACATTGCACAAACATGAAATCTAATTCAATCTTTAAAAAAAGGCTGTCATTAAACCTCACATTCTCTGCATACCCTGTGAAATAAAGACCAAGCCGTTCATATGTATATTTTATCAGCTAACTGAAACAGTTGTTTGAATCATTCTCTTCATCTGACTAAAACTCAAGTTGAATATTACCAGTTATCTTGTTTTTTTTTTTCAACTATGTAGAAAGTCAGAATAATCAAGTCAAAAATAAGCTTTAAGCATTAAGTATACAAATGTATGACATATGTATAAAATTTGCATACTGTCAACCTTCACATCCTGAGAAATCTCTGAATTACATACACTAAAATAGCCTGGTTGTGTATTGTAAGTATTGTTTTGTCTGTAACAAACACTGAAATGAATATTAAAGTGCAGGATATTGTACCAGGGCACTCAGAATGCCTCTGTATCAGCAGGATAAAACACAACAGGGCAACCCAGCTCCAGCTCTCTGGCCCACAATAAGTTCTGTTTGTTCTAATAACCAGTGCTTATTTGAACAATTACTCCAGCTGGTTAGCCACAATGTCATCTCACCTGACTGTAAGGGCCGGGCATTTTTCCTGGGCTGTGCAATGACTGAAATAATATAAGGAAGCATTAGAAGGCCCACAGCGAGATCAGCTGCACTGTGAATTCTCCTCAGTTGTTCAGCAGCAAAGCAGACTATCTTCGCTCTTTCATTTTGGTTTGCCAAAATTGAGAGCCACAGAGCAATACAGCAGGAAAGCTCTTGAAGCTGGAGAGGAACTCAGCCTCGTGGAGAGTAAGTCTTAAAACACGGGTCTGCCCTTCAGAAGCGGGTTCTGGTCTCGCAGCAGAAGTTGTGGCATACACTGTGAAGCACCTGGCCCAGTATAAGAGAATTGATTTCTTTTAGCCAATCAGATTTCGGCCTACACCTGCTTGGCTTGAAGAATCAAACACTGAACAATGTTGTGAGCCGCAGGTCTCGTTTCTAAAGCCCTCAGTGGGTTATTGGGGTTTTTGGTGCGTCCAACAGTGTCCACATGCCACAGCGCGATGATTATTTATGTTTTTCTCCAACTGCGAAACCAAACAAGCATTATGTGGGTCAGCAGAAAGCCAAGGTCAGCATCAGTGCATACAGCATAACCGACAAAACCTCCAACAGTGGTTTTAAAGTGAAGGGAACCTGAAGAAAACAGCTCTTTGAGGACACAACCATTTCCCACAAGGCTCCATCTGAATAAGAAGCACAAGTGCCACACTACTACAAAATCTGTCCATTGTATTAGACTTGTGTTCTTCCTTTTAAGGGAAATTTTCATAATCGTCACAAGTATTGATAGTCGGCGTGCAAAAATGTATACTGATGTCAAATGTCTTTCTTTCTTTATGTCTTTCTCTCTTTTTTCTTTCTTTCGTTCTTTCTTTCCCTTTCAGACCAGTCTCGGCAGAGAAAGCCAGCACAGCCTCATCTTTGTTCCGAAAATGACAGTGGCCGAAGAATTGCTAAAAAAAAAATAAAGAAAAAAGAAAAAGAAGAAAAAAAGTGAGAAAACTGTTGAGACTGCAGTCAGCCTGTTTGCACTATTAATGACCTTTGTTTGGAGGCTGGTCCAGTGATTTGGCTTTCCAACAGGGGCCGCCAATGCACGGTGCTAGGGCCAATCACGGGGCCTCGCTACCCTCGCCCTGTCCGGCTTGAAGACGACCTCGTCCAGCTCAGCAGAAGACGCAGTTTTGCACATAAAACAAAGCAAACTTAGAAAACTGTTATAGCCAGGGAGGTCACTTTGCCAAAACCTTGATTCGTCAGTTCTGTTTACGTATTGTGCATAGGTCCGTGTATGTTGTGCTCTTCCATTTTTTGGGGTTTGTTTGCTTGTTTGTTTGTTTGTTTGTTTGTTTGGGTTTTTTTTGTTTATTTGTTGTTTCACTTCTGAGTTGGAAATTTCAAAGGTGAGTTTACAGAGCAAACATGATGTAATCATTTCTCATAAAAAACAGGTATTGCATCATTTTTTAAATGTCAGTCTTTAGTTAAAGTTTACAAAGTGCTGCAATCAGAGATGAATGTATAAAACAGAAGGTTTACTTTAGGAGTCTAGACAAGCATTACCACTGGAGACCAGACTGATCCATCGGTGCAGTGCTCTGAAAAGAAAGCCTAGTAATGTGAGGCTAATTTAAGGCTGTGATAAAACACAAAAAGCCTGCTTTAACCAATATATTCACTTGAAGCGAAAAGGAAGAAGAGAAGTGTACACATGTAGACACTGCCAGCAACTTGTCTATATCTGTCTCAACTTTGGGTCAAACAAAAAAATAACATTCATTTACTAGCATCCAAAGATTCTGTTCCTCTTAGCACATTCTTCATGTAGCGCTTTGAATTAGTTTATGTAGTGAAGTACACTCAATATGAATGTCCAAATTCAAGAGATTGAATCTCACCTTCAAAGATCATATCGTATAATAGTCGTTGACATACATACCATTAATAATGAAGCAGGCTTGCCGGTCACTGAAGACTGAAAATAAAAAGAACATTTTTAATCTCTTTATCTGCCAGGTAAGCATCCAAACACGCAGATCAATCGATAGACCATTAGGCTGCGGCGTTGTGTGAGACAAGGTTCTGGTTCCAGAGAAAAAGCAGGCCTAGGAAAATGAAAATCCATAGAAAGTAACCCTTCCTCAGTCCTGCTTTTAAACATCATAAATGTTTAAGGCCTTTTCTTTGTGACAAATGTATGGTGGAGTAGTTTTCCGATTTATTAATTCATATCTAATGCAATCTCTATGCTGAATTTTATATGTTGGGAGGGTTTCCAGATTCTGATGTGATTGTTGTTGTTTAAGCCCCTGAAAATGCACTGTAACTGCTGTCTGCCATGCAATCAGCACCCTGGGCCTCTATACCCAACCTGTATCCCTTCACCCAACCTGTACCCCTTCACCCAACCTGGGCCTCTGTACCCAACCTGTATCCCTTCACCCAACCTGTACCCCTTCACCCAACCTGTACCCCTTCACCCAACCAGGGCCTCAGTACCCAACCTGTATCTCTTCACCCAACCTGTACCCCTTCACCCAACCAGGGCCTCTGTACCCAACCTGGTCCCCTTTACCCAACCTGTACCCCTTCACCCAACCTGGTCCCCTTTACCCAACCTGTAACCCTTTACCCAACCAGGGCCTGTGTACTGAACTGGCCAGGGCTTTTCAGCCATGTGCAATGTTCTGAATGCTTCAAAATCGTTGAATCTTTTTAAATTGTTCTATTTTCTCTTTTTTCTCAAAAAAAAACCCCACCATTCCACCTTTATCACTCTCCAATGTTAAAAATGAACACAATGTAAATGGACCTACATAACAATGTTTGTGTTTGTTTTTTTTTTTAATTGTATGTATTATGTGCCAAAGAGTTTTTTTGTTTTTTCGTTTGTTCATTAATTCCATTATTTGCTGTTTGCCATATGATTTCTGCCTTGTTATATAAAATTCACCCGTTACCTTTTTTTTAACTAACCTTGTGGTTTTGTGGTTCTTCACTGTTTATTTATATTTTTTACAAAAAAAATGTCTCCATGTTTTCTCATATCAAAGTTACTCTGGGACTCCAATTTTCATGCAGGACAATGCCCCTGATTTACGGAAAATATATTTAATGTCATATAATGACAGTAAGATTCAGTGGCTCATAACAGTTTTATGAAAGTTGTTGGTGATGCACGTTTTTAAGTATTTTCACTCATATCAAGGTGCTTTTACTCACCGACAGATGAAAACTCTGACTGAATTCAAGCACAGGTGAGGTTAAGCTGTGGCAGGTGCGAGGTCTTTGGCGCTAGTCCAGCAAATAGCTGATATCACTGTCGATGGTCATCGCAACAGCTCAAAAACATACTTAATATATATTAATGTCCCTGTCATATTCTGGATGTTTACCTCAGACTAAGACTTTTTTTAATCAAATACAAGGTGAAGTACAGGAAGACAGCAATAATCTCTGAAGAACTGCGTGCCTTCGCGTGTTTTAAGCTATGTGCTATGACTCATTCACGGTACATGGCATGAGTCAGAGTCCATGTGAACTGGTTGTTTTTCTGCGAAAGATGGGTCAGTATCTCCTGTGTTTAGTTTGGGATCCTGTGTGTTGCTGCATACAATGGTCTCCACAAAAATTGTTTCGTTTTGTTTTATTTTGTTTTTCCCCCTCAGATAAACAAATTTAAAGGTTCGACCTGACCAGAGTGGCTCCTCTCTCTCCACACGCTGACAGATGGCGCTGAGGAGATGTCACCTGATATTTTTAACCGAACCCATTGACTCATTCGTCTTGCACTATTTCAGGTCAGCTTGATGTATTTAAACATCCTGAAACCTGTGTTTTGTACTGAAATGTAACAAAAACAAATAATAGTGAAAAACATCTGTAAAACTGGGGTTATCTCAAAGTAAACCTTTTAAACTAAACACAAAGGAAATGGAACTAAATGTTTGAAACCATTATCGGGAGCACTTACCATTTTCTGCACCAATCAGTGAAAAAGCAGATAAACACACTCCACCTCTACATTACTGAATGAAGAGCAGCTTCTGAAGATCTAAAAGCTGTCAACATTTTAACACTCAAAGGTAGAGTGCAGGGAAAGATGTCATTCATTCTCACAGACTGTCTGAGAGACACAGAGATATGGGAACTTAGAGAAATCATATCTCTGAGAGGGGAAGAGGATTCATTTTGATTAGCAATATGACTCTAACATTCATAGTGCTGGAACGTTCTTAATAATAATAATAATAATAATAATAATAATAATAATAATAATAAAACTGTTTAATCTCCAGTTCACCCCCCCCCCCCTCAGCCTCCCTAAAAAAGAAGAGAAGACTGGATCTCTAGCCCATTCTCACAAATACCTGAAATGAAGAGTGCGTCTTTGTGTGCTGATGAGAATGAGTGAGAGACATGGTGCTGGACTCCACTTAATCACAGTCATTCACATTATGGGTATGGAGAAGAGCCAGAGCCACTTAATGGACCCGTCTGTGTAAAACAAATTAAATCCCTCACATGACATTAGGCTTTCACTAGCCAAGCCATCAGGGGCACCAGCACTGGGACGATACTATTCTATTACTGTTCCCTCAAAAAAGAACAGCACCAACTCTTTTTTTTAACTTTAAGATTAACATTAACTTTAAGATTAACATTAACAATAAGATTAACATTAACTGCAAAATGTCTCCTTCCTCTGTCTTTTATTCTGACTTTCGTTTCTACTCAGTTATCTCAAGAGCAGCTGACAAAAGGTACGTGTACCTTAGAGATGACTCTCAGACAAAATAAACAAACAGATAAAAAGCAAAACGCATAAACAGCGCTGGGTGCAAGATACTTACGCCATTCCACAGAAAGAACGCATTAATTTTACAATATTAAAAAGTCAGACATTCACTAATAACCTGTCTGTTCATTCAGTGTACAGGACCTGCTAAACCAACAACTGGAATAAGAAGTTTCAGAAACTGGCTTGATCAGTCTATTCTTAAATGGAAGCACTGGCCCAAAAAGATATTAATATTAAAACGGTCAGCACCTGTGTACATAACGGCTGGACTGACAGAGGGCAGGGAAGGAGAGAGTAATGGAGAGAGGGTGAAAAAAAGACGAGGCACTGGGAGACAGAGAGAGTGGGGCATTCAGACAGAGTCCGGGCTGCATTTTCCCACCTGAAATGAATTTTTGGTGAACGGGAAATGAGATATCTACAAGCAGTGCACACTTATCTCAGGAGAGTAATGTATTTCGGGGGAGTGCTGGGAGTTTGGGATGGGAGGCTGTTCATGGATAGTGGGTTGGGTTGAGGTGGTGTGTGAGTGTGTGTGAGTGTGTGTGTGTGTGTGTGTGGTGGGGGGGAAGGTGAAAGGGGGGGTGTCTGGAAGCGCACTGGAAAGATTTATTGATGCAGACATTTTTCTAAGCCATTACCAGTGTGCCAAAACAACCCCAGGGCTGGAGACTGTGCAGTGTGGGTGACGTGATCTAAATGAAATGCGCTTGGGTTCCCGAATGATGTTGAGTATAAATCAAAAAGGTCTAGCTCTCCCCAGGTGATACGAATGTGTGTGTGTGTGTGTGTGTGTGTGTGTGTGTGTGTGTGTGTGTGTGGTTTTGGAGGGTGGTGGGGTTATTGTCACTCAAATGTCCACTCTTCTGTTCTCGGCAGTCTCTGCAGGGTATGACTTTGGAAGAAAGAAAATTTACAAAAATATCCTTGTTTTTTTTTGTTTGTTTGTTTGTTTGTTTTTTACCTGGCACTAAAACCACCTAAAATTCCCCACAGATCAACGTGGTTTACAGTAAATTAAGGTTCAGGGAATACAGATGTGAGGAGAAGTGTAGAACAGAGCTCAAATCTAAAACATAATGACCAAATACACAACCTAAAACACTGGCCACCCATAATGCTTATTGGTATCAAGGATGCCTCACTTCAGAGAACTGGGTTTTACATTCATGAACAGCAGCAAGTTCAGACTAAAGGCCTCATTCAGAAGTACAATTTATGTTTTGATCTGTTATCAAAACATGAATTGTTTTGATAATGGAATCTTGAACCCTCAGATCAAATAAGGAATCCACAAGAGCATTCACTTATTTTGTATCGAAGAGCAATACCCTAGTACTTTTTATTATTCGGGTGATATCTGGCTGTGCTGTCTGCATATATATGGACCTATAGCGTTTGATCAGCGCTTGCTTCATAAAACAGTTTGTTAGGTCAAACTGAAAAATGACCGAGCTGGAACTCTGTCAGTTCACATAACTTTGACCTAAACCATAAGAAACAAGGCACAGCCGTCTTATAACAGACCTTCTCTCAGTTTCAGCTGAACAGGCTTCTTTTGGAAAATACGATTATTTACTAATGCTGCGAGAATATGACCCCAGTCTTATTCTAACAGCATCACTTTATTCTTATTCTCTTAGCCGATGAAAGCTGTCTAAAGATTCAATGGAGCGAGTGCATGTTTCAGCCAATGTCTGTAGCTATGTCCAACCAGTCTGGGATTAGGGTGAAGGAGATACATAACAGAGCCCAAACCTCCATGAGATAAAAAGAAGGATCAGTGAGTGAAGGAAAAGATTTAGCGCCAAACGCAGGGACGTGTTTAATGAACGAGTAGGTTGTTGTTGCTCCATGCAACCTGTTGAGTGAAGCTTCTTACTCCTGTACAGTTAGACAAGTTATAATTTAAGACAAGTGCCTTTTTCTCCAAGTACCATTTTGATTAATACAAATATACACAAACACTTCTCTCCAGCACTTAAGGTACATTTTCCCCTCATCATTCTTCATTTTCTTCTTTTTTTTTTTTTGTCCTCTCTCTCTTCTCCTGCCACGGACCGCCATCACTCTGTGATCAATCATTTGAAAGAATTTGGACACCACAAAAATATGCTGGAGTCAACAAGAGACTCAAAATATATTGGCATTTACTTTGCTGCACCACTTTGTTTGCACCCTTTTCTGGCAACAGAATCGTCTGATTACAGCACTACTTTGTAAGATATATATTGCTTCTATAAGTAAGAGCAAGAGTAAGTCAATTACAGCAAGGCATTTGTGAATCCCACATTACCACAGGAACAGTGGGTAATGTAAGACAGTGGTTCTCAATCCTGCTCCTGGGGGACCCCTACTCTGCACATTTTCCATCTGTCCCTGCTCTACCTACCTGACTGAACTTGTCAGTGGCACTTTTGATTGGCTGAGCACACCTGATTTAATCAAGAGCATGTTAATCACTCTAATCAGTCAGGTAGGTAGAGCAGGAAAGATGGAAAACGTGCAGAGCAGGGGCCCCCCTAGAGCAGGATTGAGAACCACTGATGTAAGAGACTCATTAAGTCTAAGTCTAATGTATATTCTAGCATTAGAATATACATTACTAAATAGTTGCACTTGTTAAGACCAGAGGTTTTTAACCTTTTTCAACATGCCCCCCCCCCCCCCCCCCGTATCTAGGTATGAACTCGCAGCCCCCCAGCCCCCTTCTTTTTCACTGTACTTGCCGGTTTACTCCTAAACATCTCCTAATCTTGCCCCCCCCCCCCCCCCCCCCCCCCCCCCCCCCCCCCCCCCCCGACAGGTGCTTGTCCCCATGCCCCACAGGTTGAAAACATCTGGTTTAGACAGCTCTAGCTACCCACAAGCTCCTTTTTGATAATTTGTCACTCTGTGTTAACACAGTGTAAACAGTATATTGGAAGGTGTGTTATATTTGTATTCAACAGTTATTGGAATTCCAATGCAAAGGCTCTGACGCACATATTCATTTTGTGGTCTCCTAAGCTCACTCTCCACAACAAACCCTATGTTGCTGTTAAATAAAAAAAAAAAACAATTCAGTTCGAGAGAAATTGATATTCTGTCCAGTTTTATTTTAATCCTGACTTATAAAATTACGAACAAGAAAAAAACACAGATGAACAAGGATGGATAAATCCTGGGTTAAAATGTCAGTATTTTGACATTAAAGCACCAGCAGATCCCAGCCAGCGCCATCAGAAAATCGCCTCCACTCCTCGACTTTGAAATATGACAGCGTTTCAGCGTTGGTCGCTCGTTTAAAGCCGGGTACCTTCGGGCATGCTCGGCTGGCATAGGGATAAATCGCACAGTGCAACCCACCATCTGTTGGATCGTGGGGTACAATGCCGCCAACAGAATATCCTCCAGCGATCGACAGCAGGGTTTCCATATGCCGTGGAGGTCTATGTTCATTACGTGTTCGCAGCAAAAGTTTATCGCCGTAGGAGAAAAACAGCAAACCCCCGTATATTGTAGGGCAAACTGATTTAACATTCAGTCATTTGTGAGAAAATTTCAAGGTTAGGTTACTCCAGGTAATATTCTGTCAGAATGATTACTTTGTGTGTTATTCTGTGATGAGTTTTCACTTTAGCTTTCACTAGGTAGGTGTAACTGCTGATTGACAGATATCTTTAATACAAAAATAGATATCAACACTGACGGCTAGTAGTGCCACAGATCCATATCCATAATCTATTATGGATTAAAAAAAAATCATTTGAACCATTGGAATTTAATGTCGACTGGTTTTGTTTCCAGTTTCAGATGTCTGCAGCTGAATTCTGATCAAACTTTACATTACATTAATGTAAAGGAAAATAGGTAGTCTAAATATTATTAACTAAGACAGTCATGTCGTGCTATCAGCAGGCTTTTCCCTTGTTCATGCGAGATAATATTGCATATTTAGGTGACTATTGCTTATTTTCACAGTTTCATCGTGTCCACATCATAAATGAGCGTAGCGTAATTAATGCTGCGCGTATTGGTCGTCACTAGTGTAGGCTGAGAAAAAAGTGCGGCGCTAAGGGGACGGAATGTTGACTATATACTGACCTTTGGAAGAACACCGCGATACTTTCCAACGACAGTGTCTTCGGATGATCAAAGTAACTTCAGACATGCGTCGACTGCCTGAAAACGACTGCGTATACTGTAGCCTAATTTACCGTGGGCCTGTTGTTACTCAGCGTAAGCTATTAGCACGATTCTTGGCAATTCCTTTATAATTACAGTTCAGCAATGTTTTTTTAACGTACAAAACAGGATATATTTTTTAAGCATTCTTCCAGCCACAGTAAGTGAGAATGATATTGCTAAAACATAAAACGGCTATATATATATATATATATATATATATATATATATATAAATGCTTATACCGTGAATAGAACTTCAATTTTGATTAACAAGCATCTGATCAATCATTCTACTCACACAGATCGCTTTTCAAAAGGGTTAGGTCTCCAATGAGGAAACGCCTCTTCAGCATCTTAGAGTTTTTAGAAATTCACAGCCTTCTGAAGGTCTTTTTTGTACAGAAGATTCTCAGAGAAACATGGGCTCAAACACATCTCATGGTAATAAGAGTCATTTGTGTTGAGTTCAGACCAGACCAAAGATGCACTGGACCACAGCTCAGTGGGCTACAGGTTCCGTATCAGTGGTCTAGAATGTGCAAAATATTGTCTAAAGAAACAGCAGCTCATTTTAAAACAATGTAAGGGAAATTTGGAGTCTCCTTATGGAGAGTTGCTAAGTCTCAGAGATGCTCAAGATGTGATGAATCATTTACCTTTATTCAAATAGCATGATCATGGGAGAGTGCACTCTAGTCAATTTGAGCACAGTTTCTCTGAACAGAGAGAATGACAGAATATTTATATTTAAATATATGTTTATATTTATACTTCTACAGTGACACAAACAACTTTAGAGGTGGCGTGATGTGGGAGTGGGACTAGTCTGTCTAGCTTTTGAATTCTGCCACACAACATGTTCTCGAAAGACAACTGCAGAGTTAACCCCATATGCTCCCTCACAACTTCCCTTTGTCTAACATATGATTTTATCTTTAATACAGACATAATTTTAGATTGTGAGAGATGGTCCCTTCACTTGTCTAAGATACTTTCACCTTAGGTTACAGACAGTTCAAGCATTGACAGATCCTCTTGATTATATAGATGTTAAAATAGATCTAAAGGTTTCAACAGATCAATAATACTTCTTCTTTGGGGCTTGCAGGCACATTCCTGCACACACTCAACCATCACATTCTCGCATAACTTCCTCTTTGTTATTTTTCACTGTTCAACCTAAAATGACACTTAGTATTGCAGCCTAAAGACTTGATTATGCAGAATATATGTTCAGGCAGTATTAATGCTTAAATATTTTCCACATCAACATGTGTGATAACTGTCTGGATACTCTGCAAATCTCAGAAGGAATTCAGCATTGAGCAGGAGGAGTTGTGTTGGCGGAGGCTGAAAGGAGTGGTAGGAGGTGCAACGGTTCTGCTTCAACCACCATGTGAACGGTTTCTCTTTTATCGTCCATGCTTGCTCTGGCCTTGCCCTGGAGATCCTCTGGGCCAACTCTGAGAAGGGCTTGAGGCTGGACGTTTTCATCCTTATCTTCTGCACATGAAACATTTCTGTTTGGATGCTGCATTTTCACCCTTCTCTTTGAGCTGAACTTTATTTAAAGTCAGTGTACATGTGTTGAGTCTGTATAGGTTGAAATCATGCATGTAAACAAGCAGAATGTCTGCAGGCAAGTGTTCAGAGTGGCTGTGTATATGGGAGAGCAAGTGATCAATGCAGTTTATTTGCTCAGCACAGAACTATGTGAGTTTTCACACATTCTTCTTCAGACCTTAGAGATGAGATTCCTCTCAAATGAATCAAAATGAATTATTAACCCAGGGATAAGATGGGCTTCTGTGAGGCATATGACCTTTGTTCTCTCACTGTGAGTCTTAACGAGTCCTGAGCAAACAAATTTTAATGTGAAAAGCACTCACATGTTTAAAATGTGGGTTTATTGGCTTTATTCACGCGCATTAAATTGTTAAACCTCTACATGTTATGTCTAGTTGGAGTCAGATTTTAAGTGAGACCTGAAAAAGTTATTTTGATAGGAGAAGTGTAATACTGGAGGGAGAGGTAGCGTCAGAAATATCCTGTCAGCAGAATCCCCGTCATCCCCATAATTGACGAGCGCTCTGCTGTCATTATATTTTTCCTCTCAAAAAGAAATGGAAGGACTTTTTCGGTGCACTCGCTGACCTTGCTAATCTCGGCAAGTCACCGCTCCGTACTCTAATGGGTTTAATTAAATGTGGTTTTTCGGTCTCCCTCTTCTCACAGTCTGAGAACGAAGAGTGTGCGATTAATTATGTTAAGAGAACGAACGGAGACAGTGAGCCAGGTGCCAGAGGGTTTTGGGGATAGATGGAGAGAAAACCAGGAGGCAATGTAGTGGAAAATGGAGAAAGACACGCGCAGTCCCTCTTATTCGGTTTCACCGCACGTTCGATACTTCCGAAGAGGAGACGTTTTGAATCGTTGTCAGATGTTTAAGCACATCCTAAGTGTTAACTCCCATCCACTTGTAAAGGTATTGCACTCATCAGGACGGAGACAGAACAGATCGTTCATTCGCTTTCACTGGGACTGCGTGTGCCGCACGCTTCCTAAAGCCATTCTATTGAATGAATCTACCGCTAAAGCAAAGTCGTGGGTCGTTTTGATTGTCACACACTTACTTAATTGAATTAATCAATTTAATTACGGTCGTGAACTGAAAATTACCTATGCAAAAAAATGGGACCAGCTTCAAACCACTTGACATTGTCACAAGTTTCAGATTGTAACAGTCATATAGTGCGACCGAGTGACTGCATATAAACTTTTCTTTGTACTCAAGGTAACCTGATGAGATAACATTGGGAATATGGCACGGCAGGTCAGCAGCAGGTAGTAGAAGATGATGATTGACGTTTTTAACTCATTTTTGTTCTGCCAACACAGGTATAGTCATAATTTGGTGATGGAGTAAAGAGAGAGAACCTCTATAAACTGGGGAACTGAGAGCTGTCATGCTACCCAGCAGCCTTACACTGGGTTTCAAGTTTCAAGGTCAAGCTTATTTAGAGCCCATTTCACTGTTTAAAGTCTCAATGGGCTTTACATGCCCACAACAAACAAAACCGGACGGCACACCCGACTTAATGCTCATAGCGGGCATGAAAAACTCCCCAAAAACCCAGGTGTAACAGGGAAAATAGGAAGAAATCTTGAGCAGGACCAGAGAGAGAGATCCCTTCTTGGTCTGTCAGGTGCAATAGGTGCCGACCCCGTGGACAATTACAAGTAATTACAAGTAAGTATGGTGCTTAACCATACCTCTTGGGGGAAAAAGAGGTCAACAGCGGTTTTCATATGCCTGATGTCGATTCTCCGTTTGTCGAACATATAACTGTATAGAACAGAGGATGTAGTGAATATTTAGTGACTCTCCTGTTGTGGATGCATGTTTTAATTAGCTACGAACAATTAATCAGCGAAATCATTACAATCTAGTACATTCAAGTAAAACCTACAGTGACATTTATTACTTGTCTCCAGACTGAGAATGAATAGTGCCAAAGAGCATTGAATATGCTAGTTAGCTACACATGGCCGATCATTGTTTTGTTACTGTAGCTATCAATACAGCCTCGAGATGGCAACCTTACCCAGTCTGTGCCTCTCGGACCTGCATTCAGCACTTTCAAACTTGTTTCGTCCTATAGAGTTGCGTAGGACACTGCTTCCCATCCTTTTCGGGTTCAGGACATCCCTGTACATAATTTTTTCATCCACGGCAACCCGTCACTGACTAAATGTCACTGACGTTTAGCATAACATATGATAAAAAAAATAGTACGGCCAATCATTATAATTATTATTCCTCTTGTTATTGTTATTATTATAAGATGATGATGGCGACCACAACATTCAAATGAATTAGTTGTGGATCAGTAAATCAGATACATTCTATAATAGGCTATAACGTATTTCCAACATATTGTCATATTTCATTAAATGTAAACATATTTCATGGGCAAATTTTAAACATGACTTTTGGAAAACTAGGTAGGCCTACGATATGAACAGAAAATAGCAGGTATAAGCCTTCATCAAAAGGTGTTATAAAGAAGTTCTACAATGAGTGGTGTCCACACAGTCAGCTGGTCAATTTAATGGGACACACGTGCTTGCCTCTGACTACAAAGTCTCTTAATACTAGGGGAGATTGTGGACAGTGCAAAGCGGAGGTCCTGTTCTACTGGCAGACTTTGCCTCAGCTTATTACCTTCACCAAGGAGATTATGTTTTCGATGCGGTTTGATTGTTGGTCTGTCTATCTGTCTGTCTGTCTGTCTATATGTTAACAGGATTACGGAAAAACCACCAGGCCGATTTTCATGAGATCAGTTTTTCCAGTTTCGTTAACATTGCAAGATCGCGCAAAAAATTAACTACATGCGCTAACCCGTCGTAATTACATTTAATGGTGTACCGCGACTACACACAGGCCTGCTACAAAACATAGCAGCCACCTCAAACATCACTGTAGAAACAAATACAATCAATATGTAAGAAATAAGCAACGTCTAAATTATCCTGTTTTTTCCTAGTCAAAGTGACCAAAATAAGCCTATTTAAAAATTTATTTTGAGCTCGCATAACTCACGCATAATCGCTAATCGTTCCTCACAATAAATAAGCTTTCACAGTCACACATTCTGACTTTTTAGTTTTAATAGTTTTGGAAATATATCCAGACATATATAGCGGTTGCGGCTGCAAATCTGAATATCATAGAACAGTGGACTGTTGGCCTTGGCGGAGGTCTGCGCCCTCCGAGTTCACTTCTAGTTCTGGATATTTCCCTCTCACCTGGCTAGCCTCCGACATCTTCTGACAGGTAACGTTAGGGAGAGCGCATTTTCCGTTAAGGTTTGTCTACGTTACCCCTCAACCGAAATGCGATAGTACCTATGATTTTTTTGTCCCAGGTGACGCAAGGAAAACTTGAGAGAATATCCGTTTCGGTTAGAACTGATTGAAAATAATTTTGTGCTTGACGCTTAAACAGATCCAAAACAATTTTATGTGACAATGGTAACTTCCAAATATTATAACAGTATTCCGCGGCACCCCTGGACTGGCGTCACGGCACCCACTTTGAGAAACCCTGGCACAGAGGATCGAATATGCCGGAACGCCGGGACAGACAGACATATCGCCCGTCACGCTACTGTTGCGTTATACAGGCCTAAAGCCTAAAGCGTGCACCTGCCGGGCGACCAGACAGTTGCTTTGGAGCGTCACGGCGTAAACAATAAAACTGTGCTGCATCACATTGGTCTCTGTCTGCATTAGAGTGAAGTATTGTAAGAAGCAACAGAAAGCTGTGCTGACATAATTATAATTACTGATAGAACTGAATCTTCCTGCACAGGCCTGTAATATAAAACAAAGCATGTGAGGCAGCTGCTAATGGATCTGTCAGAGACACACTACAAACTGCACTCTTGTTTTTTAGAGCAAAGGCTTGTGGGATGCGCAAAGAAGCACTTCTGTCTAATAGCAACTGTTAATAGAGGAAAGCATAATATATAAAACGATGCAGGGCATAAAATACAGGTTTATATGTGTATAAATGTACATATGTACACATAGTAATCCATCGCCGATTTACGACTACATATTCGACATGTAAAACAGTGTGTATTCCAGGATTATGATTAACAGTCTTCAATTGGCCCAGTTCAAATCACCAGCCTGCTAACCAGAATCATGTTACAGCGTAAAAACAACAGAAAGAAATGTCTCAAAAGCCGACAACACTTTGCTATATCCATATTCACAATAAGACCTGTTCCCAGGAGTATCAGTATAAATCAGTCAACACATATAGGTAACATTGTGCAGATTGTACAAAATTGTTGCTGGAAATTGACAGATTTGGTAATGAAGCACGACGGCCGGTTTTGGGCAGAACTGAGTGTTTGGAGCCGTTGCATTGCACAAATAAACGGATCGTGTCACGAAAAGTGGTAAAAGTACCGAGAAAGTGCTCGACCCAAGCTGCCTGTCACTCGTTAGTTTGCGATAAACGAATATTTGATTGCCGATCTGGCGTCGGAGGTTTTGTAAGCGCGTGCGGAGTTTGAAAATGATAGAAAGTGGGAGGAAAGTTGACGCGGACAGAGCTGTATGACTGATTAATGAAACGTTATGCCTGCAGATATTTGATTACGTTTTCGCACCGCCGATCAGATTAGTCCATGATTAGAATGAAATCCTCGATTAATTAACATTGATTTTTCAAACATCAAGGCAATAAGGACCCTTTAAGTAGTTTCTGCAGACAAGTTTAAGTTTGTCTGTCAGAATAGGCTACTGCATCACTGAAGTGGTTCATGTCTCCAAAGAGCAAAATGAAAACAATTACAAAAACATCAGACTGCTAACACATCTTCTGAGACAGAAATATATGAATTTCAAAGTCAGTTTTCGGTCATGTCAGCATTCTTCAAGCAATCTCTTTAAGGGCAGCTTGTAAATATTTCCATTGCAGCTGAGCAAACCTAAGTAAATATCAGTAATGTTTTGGTATGTAAGCATCTGTGTGCCGTAATTCAGACCTGAACCGCTCTCCGAGATGACTTTGGACTGCGTCAACATCGGAGTGTTCTTGGAATGTTCTGTGTCAATGGAATGTGATCCAGGTATGCTCTAAACAAGAATTTATAAAATCAACAGCTAGTCACACTGTTCTCAAGCTGTCTCTTGAGTTGTCTGCTTTCTTTCAAACAATTTCCATTGTACAAATAATATTTTTATATAAACCCATGGCACAAAATAGACTTGAACATACTTTAACGTCTCATATTACCCTAGTGGTGTATTTTAAAAACTCATTTTTTGTGATTCCAGTTTTCAATGATGCAGAATTATAGTTTGCGTAAGCATTATACTGTGGTTTATTGCAAATGGCCTTTTTTTTTCTTTTGCAAGGTCACCACTCATTCTCTGGATAAGATTAGATTTCTCTTTTAAAGGCTTAGTAAACTCAACCAAATACAAGTGGCTATCTTGCAATAGGAACTGTAAATGTGAACATAGCCTCAGCCATGTGCTTAAGCCATTTAGCAGTTCAGAGGTGAAGCCTTTTGCTTTGTATGTTTGTTTGTTCTAAAAGCGCTGTACTGTTAAGAAGAGTTACAGCCCTGACATTTTACAGAACTTATCTTGTCAGTGTCACAGCGCTGACGTCTGGATATGGCTGCTTTCATGTTTTTACTTTGGGAACAGTTAACATTTCACGGTTTCAGTACATCAGTACACAAACCGGAGAACATGATCTATAGGTCAGGACCAGAGCACCGTGGTAATGCAAGGAAATCCATCAGTGTATTAATGACTCTCTCTCCAGTCCATGACACTGAACATGTCGGTTTTATAGTTTATATTTGGACTAAAAAGAGAGAGTAACGGATCTGACACAGTATGTCACAGCCTGACTTTCACTGCACTGACAGGTAGTCTGACTTCGCTTGTCAGTCACGTCGGGAAAAACAGAACAGCTGTAGGTCTTTGAACGCTCCCACATTATCTCCATGCGAATGAGAATTCAGCTTATCTTCCTCAGTTTTGTCTGGTAGAATCAAATTCTCTGTGTATAAGAACAAATGTGGCATCTCAGTACCTCCAACATTATATACCACTCACAGGTATGCACAACTGCCCACTCGAAAGGAATTTCAGGGATGTGTTTTTGGTAAGGCTACATTTTCTCTCTTTCTTTCATTTCAGAGGATAGAGGTCAGCTAACATTGTGGTAAACCCACTGAATGTACCATAGGCCTCTTTGACAAATGAGCTTTTGTGGAGGTATGTACGTGTAGGAGTAACCTCCTGGTTATGTAACTCATTCCTATAAAATAATGCCTTTTTTGGTAAAGCACATTTGGGTCTGACTATTTCTGGGACATCAAGGGTTTTCATCCTTTTAAAGTTTAATATTTAGAAAAAGACTTTACAAAGAGGAGTGAGAGAGATCTCACCTCGGTTGGTTTATTAGGCATACCATGCTCTCACGGAAATGAAGTGCTCCTGCAGACAGGGAGTTATGGGGATGTGGATTGATATACTAGAGCATGCTGATAGGCGTTGACTTATCCAGTTATTGTTTGATTCAACAATAGAATTCCCAAAATGAGTAACCTACCAACTAGTCATCAAGGCCTAGACTGGCTCCATCGGCAGTGTTAATGACAGGCTGAAACAAACATATGTGAGCCAGGGCAGGGCTCAGAAGAAACAGACAGAGAATCAGTGACTCAAGCAGCTTTGGTTCTGGAAGGATAATTAACGCCAGCTGCACCAATCCCAGTGTCTCGGAAACGGCTGCCTTCCTGAGCTTTCCATATGTAACACTTAACAAGGGTTTACTGAGAAAAGTGTGAGATGCAGAAAACATCCAGTAAGAGAAAACCCTGCATGTTACAGCAGTGCACTGATGAGAGGGGTCAAGGCAGATCGGCAAGGGCCGCATAAGGTAATGAGTGGGGCACATGAACAGGCAAATAACAGCCCAGTGGTGTGACGACGCACAGGATAGCACTTCAGAATTCAGGACCTGTCAGATTGTGTCATAGACTAGCGTTTCTCAAGCTATGGGCTGCCGTCACTATGGCCCGGTCCGCAGAGCCCTGCCGCTGCACCAGTCAAATTATGCTTGGTGCTTCTGTCACTCGCCAGGTGAAAATACTGGACATTGTATTCAAGATTCCACAACATTGTATTCAAGATTCCACAATGTTAAGCAAGTTCTCGCAGGCAGGAACACTTAACATTCTAGAATCTTGAATAAAATGTTACTATTTTCAAAGCAGGAAGTTCAGTCAAGGGGGTGGGGACCTGGCAGTTTCCTGGGCACCGGTCTGTGGCCCAAAGTTTGAGAAACACAGTCATAGACCATGTAGATGGGCTACAGCAGCGGTCAACTGTACTCGGTTCCACTCCTATCTAACTAAAAACAAGGAGGAGAGGCCTCACTGGCCACACAGGAGAAGCGGGTGGTAATCTTAAGTGTGCGCTGATGCCAAAGCACATGTCGTCTCAGAAGGGTTCCAGGAAAATGAGAGCAAGTTGACTTGACTTTACTGGAGTTGACTTGACTTTACTGGAGTGGTCACAGACCTCAGCCCATCAGAGCATCTTTGAGATGGAATGAGTTGTTTACTGTATGAATGTGACACCCCAGTGCAGTCTTCAGAAACCATGTGATTCCACTGGGTCAACATGGACCATCATCCCTCTGGTATGTCACCCAGTCTACATCCTTAGGAAATCTGGCTCCTTTGGAGGCAAAGTGGACCAGACCCTAGCTAGATGAATGTGTCTAATACATTGAGTGTACTTTTTCTTTTTCCATTCTTTTCTTTTTCTTTCTTTATTTTTTTGAAATTGGATTTTGAAAGAGTGTCGTTGTTATCGCTGACATTTACATGTGTCTCAGTGTCCTAAAAATTCTGTTCTGGCTCTGGTTGTGGTTCTAGTTCTGGTTGTTGTGTTGCGTTGCATTGCGTTCTGTTCTTTACTTTTATTTGCACCCTCCAGGTGAGAGAGCTCTCACTGTGCTCAGTGGTGGAAAGTCTCTTTTTTTTTAGGCTGTGCAGAGACCACTGTAAAGTGTTTTTTTTTTATTGTTCTTCTGCTGTTTAAGTGCCTGTGGCAGTTTCAGACACTTATAATGGTATTGAATTATGCATGCCTTTAGTAAAATGTTGTCGTGAAACAACAGGTTTCAAGTGCTTGCAAAGCTAGAAAATATGATAACAATTTCCAGCGAATTCTGTCATCACGTTTGTATGCCATCTCTCCAAAGTAACCAAATGAGAATCATAAAAAGTGGAAAATGTAATCACGTTGTTTTGTATTTTGCTGTTATTGTCCTCTGTTTGCCTCTCTTGTTTCTAACTGAGCCTGGTAGCATACCTTACAAAAGCACAGAGGGATTATACCAACTCAGAGCCCAGACTTCTGGCTGGAAACATTGCTGATTCTCCAGGATAATTTCTCGAACCTCTGCTCTTTTCATTACAAGCCCAGCCAGGAAGCCATGTGGAGTAGTAGGACAGTATTTTTAAAGTTTTGTTTGTTTCTTTGTCATAATCTGGCTTATATGTAGTTTGTATTGCTCAATTGCAGTTTAATTTGTTTTTGATATTTCCCTCTGTCCATCCAATTCCATTCTTCTCTGTACTAGGCTGCTGAGAGAGAGCATAGATTATCAGTAAATTGCTCAGCACATTGACACACTTATTCTGTGAGTGCCAGTTGTCCAAGACCCTCCCTGGTGCAGTCCCAGCTCAGCTGCAAAGATTTAGTGTAATCACCCCAAAAAATGGGAGCAAAGAGGCAAATAGTAGTTATTTGCGCATCATTTGGCGATTATGACACACCGGCGTGTGCTAAACTCACTAAACCTGGCACTTGAGCTGGAAATCCTCCAGTCTAATTTCAGCATATCTATGACTAAGTCCGCAGAATGACAGGGGCTTCAGACGGACTTCAACGGAGCTCTTCCAGGTTCTCAAAGTTTTACATTATCATTGACCGAAGAGAGAGTCACTCTCTTGTTTCTTTGTGTACTTGAAGAATAGTAGAGCTTGTCACAACATCAGCAGACCTGACATCTTAATTCTATGGTCTTGGCTAGCTCGATGATTGTTCAATGTTGCACTACTTATGGTAGTAATTTAATGTCACAATTTGTGTCGCAGACACTCCACACAATGTTCAGTGTGCTAAGCCACATCAGCTGAGTTTACATGTCTGAGGAGTGAGTGGGTGCAGAGATCAGGGTCTGAGAGAATGTCTTATGCTCCACAGACCCATCATAAACCGCTATCCTTCAGACCCCACTGAATCTAACAGACAGGAGACTCAGTTTCACTCACTGCTGGCTGTACACTGAAGTCTGAAAGTACAAAGGCTGTAAAAGATTGTTTCTATTGGAAATATCTGGAGAAATATGATAGGGTAAAGTGTAAGGGGGAAAAAAGTTAGATTTTTTTCTTGTAGTCCTCCACATCAAGTTTGTAAGCCATGGTTGTTGGCTAAGCAGGGCAGTAATGTGATTGGCCTCAAGTTCCTGGCTTTGTTTCAGCTTGATTCCTCTATCAGTACAAACGTAAGACTGGATACCACCACCCCATAAACATACCCTGATATAGAAGAGTGAAAGTGATCGCACTGAAACTGATGACGCACATGGGCTATCATCTCTCTCTCTCAGTACTTTCATTAACTATTTATGTCCCAATCTTGACTCCAGAGGCATTGACGGAGCTGGGCCCCTGTCAGCAAAGCTTTCCATGACTCCAAAAAGTTTTCAAAGAAAACAAAAAAAAAAAGGATTGAATACTGGTTGATAGACTACGTCAAGCCTCATCATTATGATGTGGAAATCATCATTCTTTATTACGTTAATACTATTTGTGGCACCTACTCATCTGAACAGCACACAGTGCCTCGTGTTGTTTTTTCCAGAGCTCAGATTTGAATCTTTCTTCTGGTTTGCCCCTGTAGAATGCAGCCGATTCAGCTCAAGAAGGGTTTGGTTAACTACTTCACACATGCTGGGTTAGCACAAACCTGAGGTGATCGGGCCTAACAAACCTGTTTAATTTTTATGAATAAAAACTGGGCCGGGGATTTGGGATTTCAGAAGAGTCGTGAATTTACATTTCTGTAGCCGCTCTGTATCTCCTGGCTTCAGGAGCGGGGACCTGTATACACAGAGATATCAGTTTTCGCACATCTCGAATTTCCCAGTGACGCTTGACTGCACGGGGAGCAGTTGATTCACTCCATCAGGTTATCTACATCTGGCTATAACAAACTTTAGCACTGTGAGCGTTCCTCAGGAATAGACTTTGCGGTCGTACAACTTGACTGTGGTAGTTGTGACCACATGCACGTCTTCGGCACGCTGTATCTGTGTGGAAGCTAATGCTATGCGAGACTGGCTCGCTTATCATACTTTACACACATTATGTTTAAACCCCTCTATTATCGCTTCAATGCAAGAGTCATTACCCAAATAAAACCAATTACAGCCTCACGGTAATAAAGCTGAGATTAGAGATGATTAATTTTCGGCTACAGAGAAACACAGAAAAACAGCTTGCTCCACAACATTATAGTGGGGGGGGGGGGGGGGCAGTGTTCAATTTTTCTGTAATGGTTTGACAAAAGTTTGCAATTTTTTATTCAATTTTTTTAGTTAAAAAATATTAATTGGGGAAAACAGAAACATCAAAACGCAATAAGATCAGTTATCGACATCAGTATTCCAGAAAAAATTTTTTTTTTATTTTTGTTCTCCTTGTTTAATGTACAAATATCTGAGCAATCCTTCGATCTCTGTTTGACCTGGAAAAAAATGGGCAAATTTCTCAAATCAGGATTAAACCCACACCTTCATCACACCTTTGTCTTTGAAAGAAGACTCTCAGATCTGCACGCAATTTGGCCCAAGATTAGATTTACTCCTGGTCTGAGAAACAAACCCACATCGTGTGTGAACAAAGTAAGAGACATCAGTTAGGGATAATGATCTATGGCTCACGTCCGAATATCTGTGTGCACCTGCAAAGTGTAATAAGAAGACCTGAAGATGGCAGAATCTCCAAATACTCATTGCACAACAAACATGGTGACAGCTTTAACATTGTATATTCTGCTTAAGATATGACATTTGTAAGGAAAGAAACAAAACAAATTTGAACACGTGTTTAAGACTGCTTCCTGAGAGAATGTCCGTTCAACATCTGAACATGTATTCATGGCATAAAATTTTTAGTTCTTGGACATAGAGTAATTAAAGTCTATATATACACAGATGTGCTTTCACAATGAGATATTTAGAAGAAATGGGTACTATTTATGTGTTGGCAGGATTTTGACCCGGCTATTGCTGGGGCAACCCGACGGTGTCCTGGCGTGATGAGCGTCGTTGGCCCGTGGCGGGAAGGTCCAACAGAGCCTGGACAGTTTGAGCGATCCGCGTGAGGCCCTCGTCTTCCAGAATCAGCTGGGCAGGACACAGCGTGTCCTAGTTCGAGGGAGGAGGGTTAGGACGTTAGTGCAAAATGTGCATCACATATTAACACAGGTATGGAGCCAGCGTGCCTGCTAAGACATGAGCGCTTAAGACTAAGATAACAGGCGCACACGGGAGCTGCGTACGAAAGCCAAACAGCTTTGTCACACATACATATTTTAGGCAGCTTCACCAGAGAGCTAGACGTTACAGACAGAAGCATGCACAAGCCAAATCACCGGTAATTTCACCCGTAAATGCAATCGCGATGTACACCACTACCGCATGCAACGGGTTTACGTGCCCAGCCCTGCAGTCCAGCTCACATCTGCACACCACAGAAACCCTTTAGCCCCCCGCGGTAAAAAAGCACCGTGGGATATCATCAACCGAAGGTGCAGATTAGAAAAAAGTCATGCAGATCGCCACACAGAAACTTTACAGGACTCCGAGTTAAATTTAATCTACTTACCGTTTCCAGAGGGAGGCAGAGCATCTAAAAACATAAAACTGCGAGGTACCGATAAGCTTACAGAAAAAAATATCATTTATGCCTGCAAGCATTATGAAGCAAGACAAAGGACACGGAAATATGATCAAAGACATTCTCTTGTTTTAATAATTTATTTACAGCGGAAAAAAACTTTATATATTTATATAAATTTTCGTTTAAAGTCTCCCTTAAATATACTGGAATAGCATAAATATAACAAAAATACATTTTTTATGTTTGTTTCTTGAAACATATTTAAGATTTTTAACTTCATTGCTTAACCAGTGAGATGCACATATTTGTTTTCACCTAAAAGACACATTTTGGCTGACGTATTTGTTGAGCATCTATTTTCACAAAACCAGTTTCGCGTTGTCTAAAAAACCAGTCCCACATAATCTCAGAGGACATGTTCATGTCAAGCAAACGAAAAAGCCAGCAGCTCCATCTATGATCAGACAAACACTCTAAAGTCTGACCAATGAGGACACATCCCTAGAAACAGTGAGGTGAGTAACCTCATCTCACTCTGGTGCTCCAGATCTTTCCAAAGGGGTACTAACTGGTGGGCGGAGCCAAACTGATGAGTGAGTGGATTTAGATTCTGAACTTGGAACCTTGATTACAAAAATACCTATTTCATTCCAACGTTTTGCCAACAAAATATCTATAGGAAGTGTTTAAGATCCTGTTACGATATCATGGTGTGGCCTATCTTGCTTTAGCGCTGCTGAGTTAATAATAATTAAAAAAAAAGTCAGTGAATGATGCACTGTACCCCATCCTTCCTTTACATTTTAATCACAGTGTTTCAACACGTGGCACTGACTGAGATGTGAAAGCCAGAAGGGCAGACAGCAGCTTTCCTTTGTCATAGTAGAGGACAACTTCTGTAGTCCTACTCTGAACAGGTTTCCTCCATTTGATTTGCAAGTTTTGTTCACATAGACCAAAGGGCATGAGCGGTCTCACTATAGATGCTGTGTTTGTTTTCAGAGCCACAGGAACGACAGACTACAGAGATTCAACAACAGACAAAAGCTGTGACCTTGCTCTAACCTTGGAGCGACTTTGCAGTTTGGTTCTCATTATGTTCTACCCAGACAATCTGTGAGTTTTAGCGCTGTGTCTCTCAGCCAGCTCCACTGGGAGCAATAACTGTTTCACAGACTTGGTGCTGCCTTGAAGTACCACAATTGATTTGGCTAATCTAGGACTCGCCGATCAGCTGACAAGCTAAATCAGGTGAGAAACTACAGGGGCCACAACAAACGAAGTGACATTGCTTCAGTGGAGGACCGAGACGCAGTCTTCTAATCCAACCTCCCGTGATCACTCACCAACCAAATCTGCTCTCACTCTCTCCCTCTCTCTCTCACCTTCCTCAACTTCATCCCAAGTATGTCCGTTTTCTCTTTCTGCACTTCTGCTCTCTCCTTTTCTTCCCTCTCTCTTCTAGTCCTTATTTGTCTCTCTCTACACGACCATCTGCTAGTTAAGTATCCAAGAGACTGACTGATCATGTTATGTAAAAACACAAATGACAAAACAGCGGCACAGCTAGCAGAGCACTGGAGGACAAAGTGGGCCCACAAAGCACAAAAAAAAAAAAACCTCCACCACATCTTAGTCATGCTATAGACATTTATAGGAGTTGCTGTAAAACGTGACTCTATAATCTTAAGAAACTTGAGACAGATTTAGGACACTTTTGCAGCTGGGCCTTACTGAACACAGCTGGATGTCATGTGAACTCCTGACTGTGTAACATCCACCTAACAGGGAATCATTTCGGTTTTGACACTGTTTTATAAATTTGAAATTATTTGACACAATAGTTTGAATCATTCTGGTTGGTTAAATGAATTCCATCTGTTTTTGATGCATAATGGGTTGAAAAACCTGATTTGCCTCCCCCCTCCAACTTTTTATGCTTTATTGGGCCTCATTTCCTCCAGTACTTCCATAGAACATGACAAAAAAGCCTGGATGCACTTAAATAAATAAAACTAAAAAAATAACTTAGAGTTATTTTACAAGTATACACAGGAGCATATTACTCTATTTTAAGATGACCAAAACAAAAACATTGCAGTGAGTTAATATAAGCTCTGAAATATTATTTCTGTACCTCATGGCTTTACAAATGAAGCATTCAAAGTGCAGGGGTGTAACACTACTGCCCCCTGGTGATCACAGTCAACATAGCAACATAAACACAAAAAATACTAAACAAATATTTGGTTCCATTCCAGTCCCAAGCCCCAACTCCTGTAATCGTTATTTTTTTTCTTTAGAAATCTGATTGGACAGTGTTTAAAAAAAAAAAAAAAATCACATCTCAAGCTATGCATAGCAAATCAGCAGGTTGGGCGGAGCCACTATCATTCAGGCTCCACCCACATTTGTTATTTGCCAAGGTGCTGAAGCTGTAGGCAGGAGTGGGATAAGACAGTCTGTAAAGGTTACAGTGGTTTCATAGTGGAGGCACATAGCTTTTGAAGAACAAAGTGATTTGAGCCCTTTGAGTGAAAAGTGTTACATTACAAAGAGATTCGGTCTATTCACTTACAATTAAACATTTGTGCACAGGCTATAGAGGGCTGAAAACAGTCACACTAGAAAAGAGCTAAGTTGTTTACGTGTTAAATAATCTCTCTGACTTTGACTGGGAGCAGTAAACTAAGGCATCTCAGTGGAAAAGCCCTTCCACAAGAATATTAAAAATAGCTAACATATTTATTCCATTTTTTTAAACTCAGTGTTTTCAGTTCACATAAAATATTTACCATGAGTCAGCTGAATAAGGTTTTCTGAAAGACAGTTTTAAATCGCCTTGAGGGTTTATAGGTTGTGAATGTGTGTGAAGCCAGGGTGACTGTCTGTGTAAAGACTGTGGTACCTATCTCTGGCTTTTCAAACAGTTTTTCACATACAGGACAGAACTTACTGAAAGAGTATAGAATGGCAGGTATAACTATATGTACTGACTAACTTTCTGTAGAGTGCCGCTGAGCCCGGCACAGTCTCCGGGTTTGTAGTGTTTTACTGTGTGTTTCTAGCAGTGGCAGCTGACATAACTAACTTAGCTTTGTGTGTGTGTCTGTTCAAGTCTGTCACTGACCAAATATGCTACAGCAGAGACAGCTGTGTGGCCGTTCGCATGTGTGTGTGTGTATGTGTGTGTGTAACCTCAAACTCTCTCTCTGAGTAGGTCAAGTGTGTAGAAAGTGTAGAGTAGTAGCTATAAAAGGTGTGTGCGTGAGCGAAACATGGATTAAAGTACACACACACACACGCGCGCAAACACACACGCACACGCAGAAAGAGGCACTACGCAAGGAGGTGGCAGTAGAGCAGGTAGAGCAGGGCCATGATGACGCAGTAGAACAGCAGGAAGCCTGTGGGGAGCAGTGGGGAGCGGGAGTCCCTCTCCACCTCCTCCGCCGCTCCGTCTCCTCCTAACAGGAGCAGCGCCTCAACACAGCGCTGCACTGCAGACAGCCTACAGCATAGCACATCAGACACCACACACAGCTCCATCTGAGAGAGAGACAGAGAGAGACATGGATGGAAAGAGACAGGGATGGAGGGAGACAAATAGAGAGAGAGACAGAGACAGAGAGAGAGTGAAAAGGTGCTAGGCAGGAGTGGAAGGGTGAAGTGGGATAGATGGGGGGGTTGTAATGCAGAAGAAAGGTGAGGAGAGGGATTAAAGAGTAGAAAAGAGAATAAAAATAGAGATATTTGGAGAGTTTTGGAACAGAGGTGGGTTTGGTGACAGACGGTGGTGAATAGAGAGTAAAGAAATGTTGAAATGATAGAGTAACAGAATAAACAGAGGCAGACACAAAACGAAGGGAACACAATGAGCAGACAGCACAAAATGACACTGAAACAAAGAAGTTGTGCACAATATAGCAACGTTCCCACAAAAAGGTTAACGAACAAGTAAACATGGAATAAAGTAACACTAAAACAAATCAAAGCTCTCCAAACCACACACACACACACACTGACAGAGGAGTCTAGAATGTTTACTAATGTTTACCTCAGGGACACCCAGCTTGCGGCAGGCAGAGATGAAGTTTTCCACATTGAGGCGACACTTAGCAGTGCTAAGTTTGGGCTGAGGAATAATGAATAGGGCAGAAAAAACAGACAAAATGTAATACTCACCATAAACTTGGTTTTCAGAGATAGTTTTTAAACTGTAAAGTTTGTAAACAATATTATGTATAAAATGCAAGCAGAAATATGTGGCCATGTTCATGCTCTCAAAATGCCACAGCTGATGGATGTTAAAGTAAATGTGGAAAATGTGTGTGTGTGGCAGTTCTCTCTCACTGTGCACTTCGGATGAGACACTCACCACAGCTGGGGAAGGGATGTGGATGATTGACACAGACCGAGGCCGCACGTGATTGGCTAGTTGGCAGAGCACTGTGCCATTGGACAGTGCCTCTCCCAGGTCTTCAGGAAGAGTGATCTTTAGCCGTGACTCCAGGGTCTACAAGGGGAGAGAGAGAGAGAGAGAGAGAGAGAGTTCAACAAAAAGAGAATAAAAATAGCAGTGGAGATGTGTAAAGATGAGAAAGTCTGAGAGAGGAGAGTGTTTGACCTTGCGTAGCTGTGATATGTCTGCTCTCTCTTCTCTCGGAGACTTCAGTGTGGTCCGAGATTCACTGCGACCAGAATCAGCTAAACACTGCATAGAACCTGACACAGAGGAATCAAAAATCTGCATGTCAAAGTGAAAACAGGGCGAGGACCTGGGAAATATTCAAAAGAATACGGCCATATATATATATAGTATATTACTCTGTGTGTGTGTGTGTGTGTGTGTGTGTGTGTGTGTGTGTGTACCTGACGTTTTGACATTACAGCGGGAGGAAGTTCTGAACAGGAAGCTGTTGGGTTTTTGAGCTGTGCCTGGAGGAGAGCAGGGTTTGGCAGCAGGAACATCTGTGGACACACACACACACACACACAATCAGTGCACAGACATTCTGAGTAGGGGTGTTTGTGTTTTGGTGTATGTGTGTAATTGTAATCCTACCTGTCCGGCTGACAGACCGTTGTAGTGACGGAGTTTGAGCCATTGAAGACATCTGATCCGCACTCTACAATACAAACAGAGAGAGAAAGAGAGAGAGGGAGAGAGACATTTCTAAATTTATAAACATAAGAAAACCGTATGAGTGGTGAAAAGTGGTCATGTATCTGAGCAGTGTGTGAGCACAAAGACAAACTGTTTTTCATTAGTCAGTCTGCCACTCCACTGTCGGCTTGTCTACATCCCTTGAGAGAGGAAAAGTAAAGAGAAAAACAGAGGAAGAGAGACAACTGAATGAAACTAACCGCACATCTGTGGCGAAGGCCATTGGCTGAAGGGCTGCTGCTGTCTGTACAGCTGACACTAGAGGGAGACAGAGACCACCACCTTTAATGTCTCACTTGGACACATTGAGATCAACATGTGAGAGACTTTTTCAATGGTAAGGGGCAAACTGTTTTATCACCCCCCCTCCCTCCATCCCCCTACACACACAGACACTTTTCAGAGATCAGAGAACTAGCACCCAAACAGCACACAGAGGGGTGAGTTTTTTACCCCAAGCTACTTCCTGTCTGCGAGGACGTCGCTGTTGCATGACTTCCTGTTTTTGCTGAACACTTCTGTAAGCTGAAAAGAAAAAAAAAAAAAGAAAAAATCACTGACACATGAAAAAAAAACAGCAGAAAGACATGAAAGAAACAGCTGGTTTAGTCTGATACTGTTGCAGCGCACTCATTGACAATCTGTCCATCTCCTCAAAAGTCAACATTTCTCCCAAACCAAGGGAATCTCCAATGATCCTCAGCGAGCCCAGACCAGTGGCCATGGGATCGGGGTTGAGTGGTGAATGTTTGCCATGGTAACAGGAGTATCATAGGAAGCAGAGGGGTGATTGATTTTGAGTAATACTGAGTGAAGTGAAGGGCACCTGGAGATGGGACTGGGATGGGAGTACAGATAACAGGCTTTTATGAGAGTACAGTCCACACAAAGGCATCTCTGTTTGGACTGCAGTCAATGAAAAACTCAGCAATCCACCGCTCTCGTTACTTCAGTTATATCAATCTGTCTATATACACACTCTTTCTCACACACACACACACACACACACGCACACACCCTGCTCCCTGTGACTGTAGAGATTGTTCTCTCTGTCTGTGTGTGACTGCTGGCTTCTCTCTGTCTGGTATACTGGGTTCTCTCTGTCTGGTATACTGGGTTCTCTCTGCCTGGTATACTGGGTTCTTTCTGTCTGGTATACTGGCTTCGCTCTGCCTGGTATACTGGGTTCTCTCTGCCTGGTATACTGGGTTCTCTCTGTCTGGTATACTGGGTTCTCTCTGCCTGGTATACTGGGTTCTTTCTGTCTGGTATACTGGCTTCTGTCTGTCTGGTATACTGGCTTCTGTCTGTCTGGTATACTGGCTTCTGTCTGTCTGGTATACTGGGTTCTCTCTGTCTGATATACTGGCTTCTCTCTGTCTGGTATACTGGCTTCTCTCTGTCTGGTATACTGGGTTCTCTCTGTCTGATATACTGGGTTCTCTCTGTCTGGTATACTGGCTTCTCTCTGTCTGATATACTGGGTTCTCTCTGTCTGATATACTGGGTTCTCTCTGTCTGATATACTGGGTTCTCTCTGCCTGGTATACTGGGTTCTCTCTGTCTGGTATACTGGGTTCTCTCTGCCTGGTATACTGGGTTCTCTCTGTCTGGTATACTGGCTTCTCTCTGTCTGGTATACTGGCTTCTCTCTGTCTGATATACTGGGTTCTCTCTGTCTGATATACTGGGTTCTCTCTGCCTGGTATACTGGGTTCTCTCTGTCTGGTATACTGGCTTCTCTTCTCCACACATACACCATCCATCATCTGTCCACTTATCCAGAGTAAACAGCACTTTACCTCCCTGTTCTCGCTGTTTATTTCTGTAATTCCTTTCCTCCTCCATAACACTACCTCTCCCTCTCTCTCTCTACAACACACACACTTACGAGATGTGCTGAGTTCTGCTGTAACTAGGAGTTCTCTCTCTCTCTCTCTCTCTCTCTCTCCCTCACACACTCAAAGTTTTTTACACACACACACACACACAGATGAAGACTTACGCTGTGTCTCGGGCCTTGTCTCTCTGCTGTTGCTGGGCTCTCTCTCTCTCCTGCCAGATGAGTAGATTACCTGGCCTCCTCTTCTCCTCCAGAGTGGGGCTGGGGGGGGTTGCTAGAGACCCCAAATCAACTGAATCTCCGCCCACACTTTTCCTGAGAGAGAGAGAGAGGGAGAGAGAGAGAGAGAGAGCAACAGAGTGAAGAAAAAGGAAAAACATGTTCTTTCTTTCAGTTTTATACATATGTGTTTACCACATCACAACTTACATAACTCTTAGCAGGCCTGTAGAAAGTCGCGTGAGTGTCTTTGCTCAATACTAAACCACAGCACTGTAATCAGCTATTCTAAACCACACTGTCTTCTGTTATGTGCCCCCTAAAAACACCAGCCTGCCACAGGTTTCTTACACTGTGTCTTACGACCCTCCTGTCACTGCCAACATCTCCTGTCACAGCAAAACCAGATGAGAGACAGGACAGAGAGAGAGGCTGAGGAGGGAGGGGAGGTGCTCTGTGTCTGGCATTTGCAGGAGGGAGAGAGGGGATGTGTGAGTGATGACAGAGCAGGGGATGGGAGTTAAGTGGTGGCAGAAGTATGGGGCATTGGAGACACTGTGTGTGTGTGTGTGTGTGTGTGTCTTCTGTCGCCATCCACCCAGAATGCTGCTGGAACCGGAGATCTGAACTGTTTGATTTGTCTGGTTAACAAACAGTAACTAATGGATATTACAGCATGTTGACTTTTCCCACAACCCTCAAACACACACACAGACACACACACACACACACACACACACACACACACAGTTGCTGACCTTGTGTAACGAGTGCAGGAAAATAAATGGGGGAGACAAGACAGAGGAGAAATGGGACAGAGAGAGAAAAAGATAGGCAGAGGAAATGAGGGAGAAAAGGAATTAGAGAGAGAGAGAGAGAGAGAGAGAGAGAGAGAGAGAGGGAGGGGTGGGGTGATAGAGACCTAGCCACCTAGCCAGGTGATGGAGTGAAGTCATTTGAAAGTCAGACTGTGTGAGGGGAAACATTTTACTTCTATGGTTAAACATTCAGGGGCACCCTCACTGCAGAAAAACTGACTCTAAATGTACACGTACACACACACACACACACACACACACACACACACACATACATACACATACATCCACATCCACATCCACATCCACACACACACACACACACACACACATTGGTGATGACTGTATTACCTGCTGCCAGTGGAGTCTGGGCTTTGGGACACAGGTGATGTGCTCTTTTCCTGAAAAAGAGAAAGGGAGAGGGAGGGAGAGAGAGAAAGGAAGATAGATTGAGACAGTGTTAGAGAGAAAGAGAAAAAGAATGTGTGTGTGTGTGTGTGAGAAAGAGACAGAGAGAGAGAGACTTATATACCTCATAAACACCATCAAAACAACATGTTCAGTCTTATGAATGAACTGAGTGTGAAACGAGTGGTGAACCTCTGTGACTCACACAGTGAGACAGTGGGTTTTAAAAGGGCATTAAAAAGTCCTTCCATAGTCACCAGGTCGCTTTTTCTCTGCTTTCAAAATCACAGAGTGTGGCAGGGCAAGCTACAACGCTTCACCCTGCTGTTTTCTTTACAGCCAACACAGGCTCTTAACGGGCTAATCCACCCTCAGCTTAACCACTCAACTTCACCAGTACAGCTTAACGCCTTTTAAATGCAAACCAGAGTAGCTAGGATTTCTCTCTAAATACACACTTTGTATAGTACAATATGAAATAAGGTTCTACTCCTCACCTGCAGGGGCGCTGTGAGAAGAGAGTTGGAGGGCTCTGGCCTGTACCGCACCTCCTCTTCCTCTGCTACACTGCTGTCAATAAAATCCACCTGCTCCACTACTCCATTCACTGCAAAGGGGAGACAGAAAAGACAAGGAGAGGAAGAGAGAAGAAGAAGAAAGGATGGGGTGAAATCGTCAAGGAGAGCAGAAGACAACAGAAGAGAAAGGAGAGGAGATTTAAAAAAAAAGAATGAGTGAAGTCTATCTGAATTGGTCCTCTAGACACCAACACGCGTGTGTGTGTGTGTGTGTGTGTGTGTGTGTGTGTGGTATGTGTGTGTTTACTTCTCTGGGTCTCCAGCAGGGGGGTTTTCTCCTCCTCTTTCTCTGGCAGATTGTGGTTGTGTTCGCGTGTGCTCTCAGCCAACCGCAGAGATCGCTCTGAGAAATCATCCGCCGACTGAACGACAAAGACACAGGAACAGAGAGTGAGAAACACACACATGCGCGTGTGCACGCACGCACACACACGCGCACACATGTATGCATGCCCACACACACACGTACACGCGCGCGCACACACACACACAGGCTCCAACAGGGTGAAAGAAAGTGAGTAAGACACATGAGCAAGCTTAGACGCTATCCCAGCCAATGTCTTTCTGCTGTTGCCTAGAGACGCACACACAAACACTAACTTACGTGGTTTTTCTGGCTGTGTTTCTGATGTTGCACACATCACACATACTCATATTTATACTGACATTCACGCACACACATGCACACACACACAGATTGTTTCTGTCCTCTTACTTCATTCCCAGACCATCTCTTGCTTCCGCTGTCCACGCTGTTGAAACCAGAGTCCAGACCTCCATACTGACCCGGGAACAGGTCCTGATCCGATAAACTATAGCAAAACACAAAACACACACACACACACACACTTAAACGAGGATACACACCCACACACACTGCTGATGCCACTCCCTCTCTTTCACACAAACACATACACAGTACATTCTATCTTCTGCTTTGCTCATTCTGTCCATCATTCTGACCTTCCTATCCTGTCCCACAATTTGTTTCCCTTTTCACTTTTCCTTCATATCCTAAATCTCCTTTTTATTCTCTCTCTCTGTGGCTGTCTGTCCTCTGGGAGTTTCCTTCCCTCGTTCACTGAGTCTTTCTACGGGCCTGGTTCACTGTCCCAGCAAACACTTGACCCTCAAATCAACTTTGCATTTTTATCTCAGTCTTGGCAAACTTCTGCTCTTCCTCTCTCCGTTTCTCCCTCCTTCAACGTTCATCTCTCCCTTCTTCCGCTGTCTCACACACACTTATTCACAAACACACACACAGGCTGGAAGCATTCAACTGCATTATCTCTGTGGTTTTTACCAATCCCTCCCTCTCTCCTCTACACTTCAGCCCCCTCTCTCTCTGTCTCACCAGCTGTTGAAGCCAGTGGGTCGCAATGCTCTCTCCAGCTGGTCCTGGCTGCGTTTGCAGGCCTCCATGTTCAGGAACTTGAAGATGTGAAACTTTCCTTTGGAGCAGATCTGAGCAGGGGGCGACTGGAGGGGGTTGTTGTCCAGAATGATGGTCTGGAGGTGACGAAGGTGACGGTAACATACGGGAATGTGTGACACGCGGTTACATGACACGTCCAGACGCACCAGCGGCAACTCTGACAACTCTGAGAGAAGGAGAGGAGAAAGTCAGTGTCAACACTGGTTCGATTCTTACACTCACACAGACACACAGAGTCACACACACACACACACACACACACACAGACACACAGAAAGGAAGCTGTCTTGCAGCAGGGCTGAGGCAGAGATTGGAGAGTGATACAGGCAGAGTTGGGAGGATCAAGGTTAGAATTTCAACAGGATTACTATTTGGAGAGAGAGAGAGAGGGGAAGAGCAAAGAGATAAGAGCAGATTCGGTTTATTTCTGGAGTTGCAATCGCCTTTTTCTGTGTATTTACAGAATCCTTATCCTCAGCACGTGAGAGCATGAGTTCATGTCAACACAGACCCACAAATGAAACACTGAGAAGTGAGCTGCCAGAGCAGCTTTACTGTGGCACTGTGTTATTTTAACAGGGTGGATCAGTCAGCGTGTTTGGGTAAGCCCAGAGGGTAATCGCCCTCCTGTTCATTTCCCCGGCTCTGCATAACAGGGCTGACGGACAGTGCCTCCCACTAGATTAATTATAGTCCATTTGAGAGCGGTGCTATAAAACAGATTATGTGCTGGATTAAAAGAAATACATTAGACTTGGGGTTAATACTTCCGTCAGACCATTCAGATGTTACAGAAACCTATATGTATGTATGTAAGAGCTGAACTAGGGCTGCCGCGATTAGTCGATGTAATCGATGACGTAGACGCTGAGAATGCGTAAACATCACTATTTTAAACTGAAGCATCGTTTTTTTGTTTTTATGAACTTACCTTTTTGATTTCTAAAACGCTATAATTCATCGTGACAAATGTTTTTCTTCAATATCACCACGTAACTGCTGCATGCATGACATCGCAGGGCTGCCACTAACGACTAGTTTACAGATTTGTTGATTAATGTAAACGATTAATGTTCCTCTAAAAGACCAAACTGACCATTTCATTTAAGTCCATTTCATTTGGAAAGCAACAAACTGTATGTCATTGCATAATGCAGCATGAAATAAAAGTAAACAAAGGTTTACATATTAAAGTATGAAACTGTAGGGTTATACTGGCAACTCCAATCGACTAATCGGTAAAGTAGCCGACTGATTAATCGATAAGAAAATAGTCATCAGTGGCAGCCCTAAACTGAACCTGCTTGAGAACAGCCTCTACATCTACAACACCTTCACACACATAAATCTACCTTAAGAATATATTAATGTAAATGACTGTGTCTTTAATTGCAAACCTGTTACCTACTGGGCTGTTAGAGGCATGAGTGTGGAAGTGTGGGGAACCAGACAAAGAGACAGACGGAGAGTGGGCGACAGGTAAAAGGGTGGAATGAAAGACGGACCGTTGCTTTGCGTTGGTGTAAAGGTGAAAAGGTTAAGCTCTGACCTTCAGGCAGTGTGGTGAGCTGGTTTCTCCTCAGGTTTAGATCCCGTAAACCCTCCAACTGTCCCAGCTCCACGGGCAATCCCTGCAGCTCATTACAGCTCACATCCTACCCATGCACCCCGAGACAGAGAGAGAGAGAGAGAGAGAGAGAGAGAGAGAGAGAGACAGAGACAGAGAGAGAGAGAGGGAGAGAGAGAGAGAGAGAGAGAGAGAGAGAGAGAGGGAGAGGGAGAGAGACAGAGAGAGGGAGAGGGAGAGAGAGAGAGAGAGAGAGAGGGAGAGAGAGACAGAGACAGAGAGAGGGAGATAGAGGGAGAGGGAGACAGAGACAGAGAGAGAGACAGAGACAGAGAGAGAGACAGAGACAGAGACAGAGAGAGAGACAGAAAGAGAGGGAGAGAGATAGAGGGGCTGTTATGGATACTACTGCCTTATACAGTCATGGTCAAAACAAAGACAACATCATGTTACTGTGATGTACTTAATTTAAGGAATTCTCTCAGGAAAATAAATTAAAAAGAGAAATTACACAAAGTGGAAAAAGTGACACAGTGAAATGATAATGAAATGGCAGTCATTCATTAGTTAAAAAGTGAAACACAGAAAGTCACAGACAGTCATTCATTAGTTAAAAAGTGAAACACAGAGTGATGTAACCAAGACAGTTAGCACCTTCCTGCACAAATTTGACAGTTTGAATAATCAGAAGGAGAGAGACAGACAGAAACAGACAGAGAGAGAGAGAGAGAGAGAGAGAGAGAGAGAGAGAGAGAAGGTGCCAGACTTACCAGCTGTCGGAGATGTATGAGTGTGTGTATGGAGGGGGGTAAGGAGGACAGCTTGTTGTTGCTGACGACGAGAACTCGCAAAAGAGGGAGCTGACACACCGATGGGGGCAGACTGGAGAGCTGATTCCGACTACACACACAGAAGTGATGGCATGCCCGTCAGTAAAGCATAAAGTAGCTCTTTCTCTCTCTCTCTTTCTCTCTCTCTCACACACACACACACACAAACACACACACACACATATGTATATTCGTCGCATGTTGATGGACAAATTCAGTGATTGATGATTTCAGCTGCAAGGCTTAAATTCTCAGAAGAGCATCACTGGGATCCAGTTCCATAGAGCAACAAGCAAAATAACTTCAGGAATGGAATAACTTCAGCAATCAGGAATGGAAATTTACCCCACAAAACAGCAACATGTAACTCTCTACCTTCTGCATTCATTTCCACCATGCCAGTGGAATGAGACTGTGCAAGGTTTGGTTAACTAAAGTTAATGAAATGGGCACAGGCTGAGGAAGAAAGAAAAGACCACACACAGGACAAACAGACAGAACTGCCATTATGTCGGAAGGCACATTTAAAACATACATGTGCCTATTCGCTCACTGAAAGCAGATCCCTCTGAGTGTGAGTGTGTGTGTGTGTGCGCGTGTGTGCGAGTAAGAAGAGGTGGGCTGGCACTTGATATTAGGATGGGTGTGTTTGCGTGTGCATGTTGTTCGTGTGTATGTGTGCATGAGAGGTGTGTGTGAGATCTGTGTGCATGTGTGTGTGTGTGTGTATATATATATATATATTTTACACACATATAATAAGACATTACTTCCCTGACCAATAAGACATTACTGACAGTTTAATCTCTGTCACTTAGAAGAGATTAGATATATATAGATATTTAAATATAGGCTTGTGTGTGTGGTGTATATTTGATATTTGCGTGTGTGTGTGTTTCTGTCTCTAAATATCAGTAAGAACTTTAAAAGGTCAACCTATGGGCCAATCAATTATTTAGGAGGCCCCACCCATGCCAGGGAGTGTGGGTGTCTGTGCGTGTGCGCGCGTACGCTAATGTAGGGCATGCGTGCGCATGTTGTGCTTGCATGTATTCATGAGTATGCGCGTGTGTGTACGCACATACATGGGGCATGTATCTATGTATATATTTGTGTGTGTGTGTGTGTGGTGTGTGCTGGTGTGTTGTGCCTGTGTCTGTTCGTGAGTGAGTGAGTGTGTATGTGTGTGTGTGTGTGTGTGTGTGTGTGTGTGTGTATAACCTGAGGTTGAGGTAGCTGAGGGCCTGTAGCTGACACAGGCTGGGTGATAGCGATCGCACACAGTTGTGATAGAGACTGAGTGTCTCCAAGGAGATGAACTGACACAGCTCCTCTGGCAGCTCGCACAGTCGGTTCTTCGACAGGTCTGTAAAAACACACACACACACACACACACACACACACACAATCACTCTCGTTATTACACCATAAATAAAACTAAACATCAGTACAACACACAGATATAATCACAAAACAGAGAGACAAACACTGCATCCGGGTGTCTAGTGTCTGTTAACGAAGACATCACCTAGTCTATGGACAAGGGATTAGCAGGGGATTAAACACTGAGATGTATAGCCATGAAACCTGGGCCTTTCCATTAGGCACTTACGCTAACAGAGTTATTTAATCATCATTCAAAGTATCAGTCAATTAAAATCAACAATACGGATCACCAGGGCTAGATGAGACACTAGTTATATTTGATAAAGAATTCAATATCATCTCCATCAAGGCCAGCGGTGCTGCCAACATTACACATACCATCTGAGTCATGTAAAAACCATGCAACGCATTTTAACTATTCGATAAGACGTTAAACGCTGACCGACAGGTGTTTCGATTTCGATCTCACATCGGTTCAACGCTAATCAGATTGTTCCACATGTTTAAGGTAATCACTGGTGCACCTGACTGATATATTCAGTCTGATATATTCAGTCAGGTTTGCTGTTCTTGGTTTGCGTGACAGACTGAGAAGGCCCGGTTTATTACGGAAGTGAGAGATGCCATTGAAGGACTTGGAATACAGCATACATAAACCAGAGGAGCAGAAGTGGTATGGTTTTATTATGTTATTTTATTATACTGCCAGAAATGTCCTTTTTTCCTACACCTTTTCATGTCTCACAGAACATTAAACACTTCACACTTTCACTGCAGAAGAACAAGACACAACACACACACACACAAAACCATTCAACACAACTTAACAACGTTGATCGTGTCCGCTAGTGACTACAGCTGGACTAGAGGAGTATGGGGACCCAGCGTAACTCAGGATACACAGGGTTTTACTCAAGAGGCCTTGTGCTTAGTTTTAAACTGACCACAAAGAGAGCTCAGATCAGTCTCTTTGAGAACTCTAGAGAACTAGCACGACTCGGAAAGCAGTCGGCTTTCTCCATAGCAGCGGGGAAAACTCAGCTGAAGCTGGTATGAGCCACTGCCCCATGTTTCAGTGTAATTAAAAACAGCTACAACTAGAAAGAAGACATGTACTTTTAACTACAGTTTTGGACCCCCGGCTTCCACAAAAGACCTCTCACTGTTGCCTAGGCAACACATAAGACTCCCAGTTACGGCAAAAGGTCCACAAGTCCAGAAGTGCAGAATTACAACAAAACTGAAGACAATGGCAATGTAAGCACCAAAACAGACCGAGATAACGACAGTTGTCAAAGGGGAAAAGTATTGTTCAACAATGCCATTCAAATCTCTGAGTTTACACACCCGCTGGGTTCCCGCACAATAACGACATAATAGGCCCATAAAGGAACCAAAAACAAGCAGATATAGCATTTCCTAGAAATGAGACAAAAGGCTTTTTTAAGGAACACTAAGGTGACGTATTCTGGCACAACAAGGCCAAGTCTAAATTTCTGAAAACATACTATTGCAAGTTTTGTCCATAAATAGACATCTTCACAACTTTAAAACTCTCCCCCTCTCCCTTTTTTCCCTGGTACCCCACTATTCTAATGGTATCTCTTTCTGTCTGTCTCACGCACACTACACTTGGCTATATGGTCCACCCCTCCATTGCCCTCCATACAGCATCACACTCACTTTCTTTCTCCTCCTCATTCCTTTACCATTCCTTCCCCTCTCTCTCTCTCTCTCTCTCTCTCTGGTCACTGGGGTCATGTATGTATTTATGGAGAGACACTGATGTTAATTACAGGGCCTGGCCTGAGAATGAACTGCACAGCGTTGTTGGCACTCGCATGTGTGTGTGTGTGTGTGTGTGTGTGTGTAGAAACACCAGTAATAAAGACAGGAACTCAATATGACAACCAGAGGACGACAGAGTGGATAAAAAAAGAGGAAAGAGAGACAGGGCAAAATAAAGGCTGTGTGTGTGTGTGTGTATGCGCGCGCGTGTGTGTTTGTGTTTTTTTTTTTTTTAAAGTCCTCTGAAGGACTCAGTGGAAGTGCTGGGCTTTAGAATAGAACTAATTTCATTACTGAAGATAATGAAACCATCAGCACACACACACACACACACACCCCTCCCAATAGCAAGACACAATACACAGGGTCTCTGAGCAGAGTGTGTGTGTGTGCGCGTGTGTGTTAAGGAATTTGTCAGTGTATGTTGATCCAGAGGAACAAAGCTTTCCTCCACTATTCTGTAGCCTGTGGGGGAAAACGTTGAATGCTGAACAATAGGTGTGTGTGCTTAAGGGTGTGTGTGTGCCTGTGTCTGTGTGTGTTTGTGAGAGAGAGAGAGAGAACCCTTCTCTCCACTCTAACACTCTAAATCTTTTGTCCGGCTGTTTGATTTGGCAAGGAAGCTCCCCGAAACACACTCAAGCACCCCCCCCCCCCCCCCCACCCCCCCATCCCAGCAGGAACACTAGGTTCCCAAACGACCATCACACATTTCCCAGCAGCCCCGATCCCGGTCCCACATCCCAAACACCCCAATGGCTGCAGATAAAGAGCCATATTACAGAGAGACAGAGACAGAGACAGAGGGAGGGAGAGAGAGAGAGTGAGAACATTTTTCCCCAGGGCGACAGCTGGTCACACCATCATTGTCAAGTTACACACACAAACACACTCACACACACACAAAACACCACTCCTTCCTTGCCTTCAAAGCCATGACACCAACACCTCCAGGTAACCTCATCTGACTCCCACTGTTACCATGGTGACGTAAGGTTAAGCTCTTAAGCTCAGCTCTCCCTGGCTTACCATTGTTGAACTGTAGTCTGTTCTGTAATCTGTACTGTGTTTGTATTGCTGGTTAAATAACAGAAGAACAATCTTAATTAATCATACTGTCCCATTCATGTTCAGTTCCCCCTTACCCAGTCGGTGTAACGCAGGCAGTCTGCACCGGAATGAAACTAGATTACACATGTAAACGTCATGTTAATAAACAGCTAGAGGGGTCTGTGTTAGCGTTTTCATGGTCTGCTCCTGATTTCTGATCACTCCGCGCTCCATCACACCTGATTCAACACACCTCGCCTCATCTCAAGGCCTCTGACCAGCTGAATCAGGGGTGTTAGCCCAGGGCCAGAGTGTAAACATGCAGCGCTGTGGATCTCTACGAGCCACCAGAATGACAAACCATATAAACGCATAAAATTAGTACGAAGTCCAAAGAATTTGCTGAGGAGGGAAGAAAAAAATCTCATGAATGAAAGGAGACACAAAGAGCAAAATCTGAAACCTGAGCTGGAGTCAGTGTGCAAAAAAAAAAAAAAAAAAACCCCGTAGACAAAGACACGTCGGAAGAACAATGGCTCCTCCTGTGGCGTTTGGTGTCCGGGTTTTAAGAGATTAGATTGTATTGAATATAATACTAGTCTTGTGATCTTCTGACTGACTCAGTGACTCAGTGCTATGAGCCCTGGGGACTGTGTGAGGGTGAATCAGTAAGGCAAACTCTAGGGACTGTGTGTGTGTCTATGTGTGAGTGCGTGTGTGTGTGAGAGAGAGAGAACTACATAATAACAGAGACCAATCCATATAGCTGACCGCTGCATAAACTCTGCAACAGTGAGAATTCTGCCTGTGATTTTCTCATAGGATTCCCTGTTCCCACACAGCACACACCATCAACAACTAGTCAAAACTAAAGGCCTGTTCCCTCTCAGCACACACCATCAACAACTAGTCAAAACTAAAGGCCTGTTCCCTCTCAGCACACACCATCAACAACTAGTCAAAACTAAAGGCCTGTTCCCTCTCAGCACACACCATCAACAACTAGTCAAAACTAAAGGCCTGTATATCATGTAATGTGTGGCTAACAGATGACTGCCAGTAACTCAGTAGAAAAAAACATTGTGTTTAGACAGTCATTTGGAAAAATCACATTACGAACGAGAAAACATTTTACCACAGAGAGAGAGATGGGGGCGGGGGGGGGGGGGGGGAGAGAGAGAGAGAGAGAGAGAGAGAGAGATGGGGGGGGGAGAGAGGGGGGGAGAGGGGAGGGGGGGGGGGGGGGGAGAAGCCATGCCCAAATACCAATTTGAATGGAAGGAATGAGAAGAAAGTGGAACGAAACACCCTAAACACTTTTGGCTATGGTATCTGATTATCTTGGTCTTTGGTATTTTGGGCTGAACTGTCTAGACTATCTGGTTTATTTTTCTCTGGAAGCAACACAGTAATTTCTAGGTGGATGGTGAACACCTTTAGGATGACAGTACCAAACCAGCGATGTAAGGCTCCCAAAACCAGACTCACAACTCAGCGATGTAGCACTTGCAAAACCAGACTCACAACTCAGCATCATAAGGCTCCCAAAACCAGAGCAGGCAAACTTCACCAGAAAAACTCACTAACAAAACCCACTGTGTCTGACTCACTGTATCAAAGGTCCTGGTACTGTTTTAGAAGATAAATGCCTGGTATTGTTGTAGAAGATAAATAACTGCAGGTTAAACACAGTAAGATGGTGGCTCTTGACTGTGATCTCCGCAGCTTTCTTTTTTGGCTTTTTCAATGTCGCATGCCAGAAACGCGCTAACTCACTCATGACGTGATTTGAATGAAGCAGCACTGGTTTAACAATAATGAAGGATAACTATCCAGCCTCGCTCGGAAGCCATAACTCATTCACGGTCGATTCATCTGGTTCTGTCATGGGCAGGAGGGGGGAGACAGGAGGGTTTGGACTCTTACACTTTCTGTGGATCAGGACTCACACATCCCCTCTTTACAGGACTCACACATCCCCTCTTTACACAACTCACACATCCCCTCTTTACACAACTCACACATCCCCTCTTTACACGACTCACACATAGTCTCTTTACACGACTCACACTTCCCCTCTTTACACGACTCACACTTCCCCTCTTTACACGACTCACACTTCCCCTCTTTACACGACTCACACTTCCCCTCTTTACACAACTCACACATCCCCTCTTTACACGACTCACACTTCCCCTCTTTACACGACTCACACTTCCCCTCTTTACACGACTTACACAGCCCCTCTTTACACGACTTACACAGCCCCTCTTTACACGACTCACACATCCCCTCTTTACAGGACTCACACATCCCCTCTTTACAGGACTCACACTTCCCCTCTTTACACGACTTACACATCCCCTCTTTACACGACTCACACATCCCCTCTTTACACGACTCACACTTCCCCTCTTTACACGACTCACACTTCCCCTCTTTACACGACTTACACATCCCCTCTTTACACGACTCACACATCCCCTCTTTACAGGACTCACACATCCCCTCTTTACAGGACTCACACATCCCCTCTTTACACAACTCACACATCCCCTCTTTACACGACTCACACTTCCCCTCTTTACACGACTCACACTTCCCCTCTTTACACGACTCACACATCCCCTCTTTACACGACTCACACTTCCCCTCTTTACACGACTCACACTTCCCCTCTTTACACGACTCACACATCCCCTCTTTACACGACTCACACTTCCCCTCTTTACACGACTCACACTTCCCCTCTTTACATGACTCACACTTCCCCTCTTTACATGACTCACACAGCCCCTCTTTACACGACTCACACATAGTCTCTTTACACGACTCACACTTCCCCTCTTTACACGACTCACACTTCCCCTCTTTACACGACTCACACAGCCCCTCTTTACACGACTCACACTTCCCCTCTTTACATGACTCACACTTCCCCTCTTTACATGACTCACACAGCCCCTCTTTACACGACTCACACATAGTCTCTTTACACGACTCACACTTCCCCTCTTTACACGACTCACACTTCCCCTCTTTACATGACTCACACAGCCCCTCTTTACACGACTCACACATAGTCTCTTTACACGACTCACACTTCCCCTCTTTACACGACTCACACTTCCCCTCTTTACACGACTCACACATCCCCTCTTTACACGACTCACACAGCCCCTCTTTACACGACTCACACAGCCCCTCTTTACACGACTCACACTTCCCCTCTTTACATGACTCACACATCCCCTCTTTACACGACTTACACATCCCCTCTTTACACGACTTACACATCCCCTCTTTACACGACTTACACATAGTCTCTTTACACGACTCACACTTCCCCTCTTTACACGACTCACACATAGTCTCTTTACACGACTCACACTTCCCCTCTTTACACGACTCACACTTCCCCTCTTTACATGACTCACACATCCCCTCTTTACACGACTCACACTTCCCCTCTTTACACGACTTACACATCCCCTCTTTACACGACTTACACATAGTCTCTTTACACGACTCACACTTCCCCTCTTTACACGACTCACACTTCCCCTCTTTACACGACTCACACATCCCCTCTTTACACGACTCACACTTCCCCTCTTTACACGACTTACACAGCCCCTCTTTACACGACTCACACAGCCCCTCTTTACACGACTCACACTTCCCCTCTTTACACGACTTACACAGCCCCTCTTTACATGACTTACACATCCCCTCTTTACACGACTCACACTTCCCCTCTTTACACGACTCACACATCCCCTCTTTACAGGACTCACACTTCCCCTCTTTACACGACTCACACTTCCCCTCTTTACACGACTCACACATCCCCTCTTTACACGACTTACACATCCCCTCTTTACACGACTCACACTTCCCCTCTTTACACGACTCACACTTCCCCTCTTTACACGACTCACACTTCCCCTCTTTACACGACTCACACATCCCCTCTTTACACGACTTACACATCCCCTCTTTACACGACTCACACTTCCCCTCTTTACACGACTCACACTTCCCCTCTTTACACGACTCACACTTCCCCTCTTTACACGACTCACACATCCCCTCTTTACACGACTCACACTTCCCCTCTTTACACGACTCACACTTCCCCTCTTTACACGACTCACACATCCCCTCTTTACACGACTTACACATCCCCTCTTTACACGACTCACACTTCCCCTCTTTACACGACTCACACTTCCCCTCTTTACACGACTCACACTTCCCCTCTTTACACGACTCACACTTCCCCTCTTTACACGACTCACACAGCCCCTCTTTACACGACTCACACATCCCCTCTTTACACGACTCACACATCCCCTCTTTACACGACTTACACAGCCCCTCTTTACACGACTTACACAGCCCCTCTTTACACGACTCACATATCCCCTCTTTACACGACTCACACTTCCCCTCTTTACACGACTTACACAGCCCCTCTTTACACGACTCACACTTCCCCTCTTTACACAACTCAAACGCCAGTCTCAAATATTATAACACCAGACCAATTGTGTCCACAGAGAGGACTACTAGCATGGTCCATTTTCCTCCAATCAGCAATCAGACCAAACAAGTGTCGAGGGCCATTACAGATTACTGTACTATGTGCACAGCATCAAAAGCCTAGAATCCAATGATCCAGCACCCACTCGCCTTTCCCCAGACTGCTGATTATGGGAGGGGCGCTTAGATCTCCTCAGACTGTTTGATCCAAAGACAACAAACTATTTTGGTTTGTTTGCTTGAGCTGATTAGACAATCTGACTGCAACGTTGAGACAAACTATATGGAAGATGTTGACTTCTGTTTTGCTCTGTAAGCATGTCTTAAGAGCCTCCTCTTTTTTTTTTTTCCTCTGTCCATCCCCTGTGAGCGACCTGTTCTCACACACAGCAGATGCTCTGCCATCTTCAGTTACACTGGTAAGACACAGTGTGCCAAAGTACTCCCAGACACATGACTTAGGCAGAGAGAGAGAGAGAGAGAGAGAGAGAGAGAGAGGGAGGGAGAGGGGGAGTGAAAGGGAGAGAGAGACAGAAAGAGAGAGACCACCTGCCACTCTTGGATTCATCCTCTTTCCCTGTGGCCGTGGCGGATTAGACTGAGCTGATTAGCCGCCTGGATGGGGAATGAGGAAAAACTGCTGCACACATTCACTCACATTCACTCACGCAAGACGATAAACACACACATACACTCACACACTCCCAGATATTTACATACACACACACGCGCGCGCGCGCGCACACACACCTACACAGAAAACTCACACACCTGTACACTTACATCCACACAAACATAGACCGATACACACATTTGCACACATATATGGAGAAAGATTTGCACATATCCAGTCTTACAGGCATACAGAGAAGAACACACATACACTCACAGGCATTTACAAAACCGTCTCAGAACAAACTTAACCACAAATGTAAAGGGACACTCAGTCCCTCCTTCAGTTAGTGAGATTTGTGTGTATGTTTGTGTGTGTGTGTGTGTGTGTGAACCTGATAGAAGACTAAAAGTAACAGAGCCAGAGCACGTCACACAGAGATTTGGTCTCTCGTCTAGAGCCAAGAACACTTCACTTCACTCCTCAGTACAACACTGAAACTTGAGACCACACTCACGGTCTCCAAGAGTGAGCGTGTGTGTGTGAGTGAGAAAGAGAGAGAGAGAGAGAGAGAGAGAGAGAGAGGTAGGGGCCCTTGTGTGGGGAGGTATGATGACAAGTGAAGGCATGAACAAAGAGCAGAGAGAAAAAGAGAGAGAGAGAGAGAGAGAGAGAACAGGAGACTGAGAGGGGGAGAGAGAAAGAGAGAGAGAGCAGGAGAGTGAGGGTGAGGGTGAAAGCAGGGGAAGAAGGTGAAGAGAAAAAAGGAGTGGAGTGAGAGAACAAAAACAGGGGGCAGAGTGTGACTTGTCAAAACAGATGGAGGACAAGTCCTTTCGCTCTGTGCGTCTTAACGTCTGCACTGTGAGTTTTCAGGCAAACACAGCACAGACCGTACTCAGTAGAAACCTCTCTGTCCAATCAACGTCACACGGACAAATCACCCTCTTCATCCGACTACTTCATAAAGCACTTCAGCAAGTGCTTCTTCAAACACTGAAAAAACCCCTAAAAGATCCAACAGACAGAGACTAGTGAGGGCATTATATATTAAAGAGAAGCTGCCCAGCCTTTTACACTAATACACAACTCCAGTCAGCATGCGCTGCACACAGACACAATGTGTCCAATAATCAATAAGAGTCTGGTCGCGTGAACAGAGATTACTGTAGCGTGAGGTACGGGGCCTTCACTGACTCATCTTTTGGAAAGTAACTCCAGTGTAAACTCAGTCCTGATGAAGACAAGCAGACAGGCCCAATCAGGCAAGGTCTTTGGGATGAGGGTGACTTAACCATGAAAACACAAAACAGGTTTTTGTGAAGCTCTCGTGTGCCATGGATCAGAAACAGACAGGGGTGTGTTACTCGGTCTTGGCCATGTTTATGAAAACTCCCTCAGTACAGCCTGTGTTTAACCTCAGGCATCCTCACACCACTGTGTTCTCTCCTCACTGTCACACACAATCTAACACCTTCCCATTCCCTGTACACTAAGACATAACTGACAGTTTAATCTCTTCCTCTGAACATCAGTGAGAACTTCAAAAGGTCAAAGCTCAGCCGACCAAATATTTAGGAGGCCCCACCCATGCCAGGAGTGTGTGTGTGGGCATGTGTGTGTGTGTGTGTCACAAGGTCTGTGTGTATGCAAAATCACCCAGCTGCCATGCAAAATGAGGAAGCAGAGACTTGAACTCAGACACAGTCTCCAAACCCACTGCACATCATCCCTGCTCTGTTATCATATCCATCATATCTACAGAAACCTTTGGCTCACTCATTCATTAATCCACAGCAGACTGCTCTGCTCTGCTCACTGCTCATTCAAGGTTCACTGAGCTCTTTTCCCAATGTTACTGTCACAGCAAACCATGAGCACCTGCCTCCAAAAATACAATATCAATATTCAAATATATGTCAGGAGTCTCCAAAGTGCATCTGCTCACTGCTGCAGGACAGGGATCAGAGGTAAACGTGCCGTTAAAATCAACGCTGCATTCTTGGGGAGCCTGTCTCACGACGGGCCATCCTAAGTCCCGGGATAGCAAGGCATCCTGTTACCATGGAAATCAGAGATGAGAAAGTGGTAAGGCGTTTGAAAAAGAAAGGAAAAAAAGAAAAAAAAGGTGTAAAATATCTGTGACAATCTGCCAGGACTCAGCACACTTCAGAAAACACGAGATAAAAATTCATCAACAACTGTTACGCCCTCAATAACAGAAGGAGGAAGGGCTTACTTTCTGGCAGGAAACAATGTTTTCTCACCGTTTAAAATGAAAAACAGATGCACTACCAAAAAAAACCCAAAAACCCCACATATAGAGTTGTTTGTGGTATCCCCTCCCCTCCTTTCCAGAGTCATAAACAAAATAAAACTGATTTATATATCCAATCATTCTACGTTAGCTTTACATTAGGCACAGTAGCACACTGCGCCCAGCTGAGGAAAAGGGCTTCTATTTATCAGACTAACACATTACACAGCTTACAGGACAGGCTCTGGATAGCTTCTTGTTGCTGCTGCTGTTGTTTTGGAACTGCCCTGAACGTTTGTTTTTGATTATCTTCTGACTTGTCTCTCATGTTAACCTGAAGGTCTGGTGGGGGCCTGTTTCCTAAAACCAAGCCTCCCCTCCCAAACCACCCCCTCCCTCACAACTCACTGCAACCACTTCATCACCACATGAACACAGCGCGGCGGGAGAGAATCAGTCTGTTACTGAAGCTAGGGAGCCCAGGCCGATGGCGTTCAGCGCTCTCACAGCCTTAGGCTGTTTGTCAGAGCCTCAACACAGCTCCTAAGATAAACGCCTAGAAGTCTACCTCAGTGTGTGCAGGGCTGGGGAGAAGCCAGCCCAAATAATGTGTACTGTCAGATGGCACTGGGGTTTAGCGGAGAGCCAGACGAGGACAGCCGACTGCGCTGTGGTGTGGACCTCTGTCTAAAGGAGATTATATGGAGAAGTGCTGAGTGATGTAAAACCTCAGAAGAAGATAGATGAAGAGGAGGGATGAGAACGGTCGATCCCGTTGTGTTTATGTGTTAGAGGCATGTGAAAGAGCGTCAGTGTGCCATTCAGCATATACAGGGTGGTTTGGCTCACCCCTTTATGGAAACACCCCACGTTCACCAAAACCTCACCCAGGATTCTATTGACTGGGAGGATCCCTGACTCCGCCCTCTTCTGTAGTCATAAATTATGATGCAATGGTGTGGTCAGAATCATGAGCAGCAGTGTCTGCAGGTCCAATCAACACAGTCAACAAGGAGGTGTTTTTTTTTTAAACCCCCATTTTAAACTTGGGCCCATTTTGGAGTGACCAGGGGAACTTTTTGTGATTCCTCCTCCTACGCAGTCGTCTGTTTAGTCAGGGACTCTCTCACTCACACTCCTGCTGTTATGTGTGATGTCACTTCCTTAGTAGATTGATGCCAGTTGACACACCAGTACATACAACTACACAATCACTTCTCTGACACAAACTTCAGACTCCACCCACCAGCCCTGAGATATAGTCACTAAAGGGAACTCGTCCTAATTAACAACACCCCCCCCCCCTCCCCCATAAGGCTCCCAGCTGCGGTCAACAAGTGTAAGATTCCAGCTAAGACTCTCTGATGTGGGATCCTTCCTACACATGATTTCTGATGTTTGGTCTTTGATGCTTTTTAACCCCGAACCATCAAGTAACTGATATACTGAGCTGTTAGGTGCACATTATGCAACGTACCATTTCAGCATTTCCGTCAGTTTCCGGCACTGAACCTGACTGCAGTCAGTCTAACATTAGGCTGTATTCATATTTGAATCAATATGGTTTGTGATGGCCAACATCATGTCTCATAAAGACAATATCTGAGCAGAAGATTCTGGCTGATGTCCAAACTGCTCTCTGGTTTTAAGAAAATGCGTTTCATCAAGACACTCTAAAAAAAGGTTACTCTATAAAGTTTTCATGTTTTAAACACAAAAGAAGCTGTCGGCTTTTTAAAAACAGATATCAGTTTTCAGTCTTTGAGGGGAAACAACAGAAAGTAAAGCTAAGATCCTTCATGCACCAAGGAAGGTGACACAGGACTGTATGTCAGTTGGTTTTGCCTGTGTAAAAAACAAACAGTTATGCACGCAGTAGTGTCTGTGATAGGCCAGGAGCAAATGTTGTCTGTTTATACCCAGCACTTGAGTGGTTAATCTCGGTCTCAATCTCTTTCTCTCTCTCTCTCGTCTAGAGCAGGCAGTTACTTTATGTTGTGAAGCGGCTGGCATTGTGGCTGTTTTGTCTTCTCTTTAATCCAATGTTTCAGAAATAATGCTTCACATTTATCTAATGCTCTTATGTCTCCACTGTGCCGATGGCTTTGCTTTAACAGCACTTTTCTCCTCAAACACTCTGAACATTTAACACACACTTTTTTTTTTACTTCACTCTTCAGGGACTCTCTGAAGGGGATTCTCTGATTCTCTCACCCATCTGTTGTATTTTCTCAGAGCAGACCGACAGGATGTCAGAGAGAGAGAGAGAGAGAGAGAGAGAGAGAGAGAGAGAGAGAGAGAGAGAGAAACACATGAACAGCGAGAGAGAGAAACTGAGAGATAGAGGACAGGAAAAAAATGCAGAAGTCAAGAGGAGAGGAAGACCACATCCGTCAGCAGGGTGACGGAAATGCAACTGCAAGGGGAGGCGGCAGAACACTGCGCAACACTCTCTTTCTCGCCCTATCTCTCTCTCTCTCTCTCTCTCTCTCTCTCTCACACACACACACACACACACACACACACACACAGGTGGCGTCTTCACACGAACAGAGCAAGCACACAGTCTACATATTGAACAGTGAATGTCTGCAGTGTACACACACATCAGGTCAATCGCTGGAATGTGACCCACTCACAGCTGTTCTAGTACTTTTTTTTTTTTTACCAAGACACACACATATAAACATGCACACACACACACACACACACACACACACACAAAACACAGCTGGCTTGCGCAACACACACAAACACACTCGAAGAGTGACGCAGAACAGACTCTTAGTAGACGCCATGACTAAACACAGAGCACAGTATACAACAGAAACAGTTACACACAGACACACACACACACATGGAAATGCACCACTGCCCTCCCAGGCTAATGAAGGCCATACAGACCAGACAGAGGTAGAAAGCTGCAGAAGTGCAAGGCAAATGTGGCCAGCTAAACTACAAGTTACTCTTCAGTGTAAATTATTCAGCATGGTGAAAAGACTGAGCATACCTTCTGTGTCTGTGAGAGCCCGAGCAGAGACAAGCCTCTAGACACAGAGCAAAAACAGCCTCTCTGCATCAAAGGCCTTTCACCTCAGCATAAGGCAACTTAATGCCACAACAGAACTGGGCCTGGCCCAAATTTTTTTTTAAAACGTTTAAATTTAACAGATGTGCTACCCCGCAACTGCACTAAAATAACTGTAAAAACTTGGAAATATGATTGTGAAAACACAACTTAGCTACCGCCCTGCCATCGAGCCACACAGATGAGGGTGAAAGCTCTACTGTTAAGATTGTACAGACAGAACATACAGACTGGATCTCACAACAGCCCCAAATCCCAGCTTTTCAGTCCACACTCAGCGTAGACTGTCTCTGATCATCCCAATGCCAGAGTTGGCCTCTCTGCTCAAACTGAACTTTATTTACTTCACAGAGGAAAATGGCCCCATTAAGAAAAATGCAAATAAAAACAAATTGAAATACGCCATTAACTGAAAAAAAAAAAGTTAAATGTTTGAGGAATTCTTTGCAGCCGTAATACTTTGCTCGGTAAGGTACTGGTGGTTGAGGGTATGTCTGATGTAAGTGAAAACAGTTTTCTCATTGTTGGTGGCCTGTTATTTCCTTTATTAACATCACCATGGCGCCAGGCAGGCATGGGACTTCCCTCTGATTGGCCAACATTTGGGTCACCACGGTGACGGAGAATGACTAGGAAATAAAGATGTTGAGTCTTGCATTACTAGAAGAGTATTAGCTGAGATCTCATTCCACACACATACACACACTCAACCTGCATTAGGCCTAACTCGATCACACACGAGCAACAAAAAGACACACCCCAACACACCGTAACAAGCCTTTGAAAGACTTACATCCTATTAAAACATTTGCATCCTGTAAAGAAGTCTCTCCTACAACTTTTTACGTTTACTGTTTCTCACAAACTACCAAATCAGGACAGACTGTGTTTGTGTTTGCAGTCTTTGTCTTATTGCTAAATATCACACTGCTGACAGAGTAGCGCACGAATTATGGGGAGTCAGCATGCTATGAAACAGAGAGAGTCAAAACATATAAAAAAATCATTCTGGAAAGTTCCGCTGGCTGGCGCTAAAGGTAAAGTGGACCGGGTTAGACACTAAGGGTCTGATGTTGTTCCATAGTGCCAAGACTCCTGCTTATCTCCCTACACTAAGACCAGTTCACACAAAATCTCCTGATTCAGCAAGTCTTTCAACTGGAGAGGAGCATGAGGAGAGAAAATGAGAGAAGATGGGGGGAGGGAGGGAAGAAGAGAGGGAGTAAGAGAGGGAGAGAGAGCGAAAGAGAGACAGGGAGGGAGGGATGCACTGAGCATGGATACAAAACAGTAAAAGATAATAAAAAAGAGACAGAGGATGGTATGGAGGAGAAGAGAAAGAGAGTGGGAGAGAAGCAATCTGACAGAGAGAAAGGGAGAGAGACACAGAGGGGGCGGGGCACGAGGGGTGTGGGGGTGTGGGTTAGAGATTAAAAGCGTGACTCAGACAATGGAGGAGGGGGGTGGGGGGTGGGGTGGCGGACAGGACTCCCGTCAGAGGGGGAGAGAGAGCCCCTGTTTTTTTTGGCTGGCGTGGGGACAAAGGGAGAAGCAGCCTACCCACAAGCCCATTTCATCAAAAGCCTCCCCTGTGCCCCCACCCAACCCCACAGTGCCCTCCCCCCAAACCCCATGCCCCTCTTCATTATTTTATAGCTCAGCTGCTGCTCTGCTTAGCCCTGGTATGAAGCATGTCTCTTTCACTCTCTTGCTTTCTTTTTTAACTCCTCCTCTCTCTGTCTCTCTCTTTCCATCTTTCTCTTTCTCTCGCTCTCTGTAACAGCAGGCTGTTGTATTTCTTCATGCCCGAGGGGTCATGGGTTTATGGGACCCAGAACTAAATATTTATAAACTTTATCCTTCACTCCAATTCTTCTTTTATGCTTTTTTCATATTTTTTTCTTTCTCTCATTCTCTCTCTTTCTCTGTTTCCATTCCTTATTGTTTTACCCACCTTAAAACCTGTAATGTCTTACCCCTCTACATTTATAAGCTTTTTCTCCTTTTCCTTCCTGTCCTATACTCTTTCTTATCGCACTCCCCTCCCTCTCTCGCTCTCACACTGCTGTTCTGTCCACTTCATCTCACAACATTCATTCCATTTCTTGTCTTTTGTCTCCCCTCTTATGCATCTCGGTGTTCCGCCATGTTTATTTGCTACTGTGAGCTTCAGGCCATGTGTTCATTATCCTGACCCTCTGTCCCCAAGATCCCTGCTCCCCTAGACACACACACACACACACACACACACTAGACAAGAACAAGTTATTCTTAGGCCTTGTGTCCAGTAAAGACCGGGGTCTTGTTTTAAATATGGATGTGTGTCTTTTAGGAGGATGTGGGGGTGAATTTGGCAAGATTCATGAATCTGTGCTTTGTTTTCCAGCTCAGAAATCTCTCTCTCCCTCTCTCTGTTTCTCTCTCTCTCTCTGTTTCTCTCTCTCTCTCTCTCAGGGGGAACTGAACCCTTGACCTTCCTGAGGGGAAGTCGCTCCATACTGCAGAGCAATCACCAGGAGAGAGGGAGGGAGTGGGGGGGGAGAGAGAGAGAGAGAGAGAGAGAGCAGTAGAGAGAGAGAGTGAGAGAGAGACACACACTGAGTCTTTATAAACACTTCAGGGTGCGTTACGTTTGCTCTCCATCTACCATGAAACACGTGGAGCAGAGAGAGGCTCTCAGCTCATCTATACCCGGGATCTCTAGAGACGTCTCCTCTTCAGAGAATACAGACATCTTCAAAAGGGATTCCACCACTCTCTAAAGCGCCTCAGTCACAAACCATGGGGCACTCTTATGTTAAGGTGATGGCTCCCCATTCCAGACTGCTACTCTCAACTGAATGTTTGAGGAGAAAACCTAGCAAACATGTTGAACCCAACAGCCGATTGGGCTAAAGAAAAATTCCAAATAAGTCCAAACACCTCTTTGAGCTAGAGACTCCATTGAATCCAACTATCCTTTTCACTGCTCACAAACAACATGCACCTGAAATCAAGCAGAATGTGTCCCAGAATGAGAATGACTCAGGGCGTGAGGTGATACTGTTTTTCTCCAATTTACTGGAGTTGCTCCGACCTTCTAACAACCTGTTAGTGATTAAGTTTCAACGGAATTCAGCCAAGGTTTCCATCATAATTGGTTGAATCCCAAATTGGCCTAGCTTCTGTCATCCTGGACGGTCGGACAGCGTAACCATGACAACTGGGCCCTCTAACCCTTTTGTAACGTCTCCTGTGTTGCCAGAGAGGTAATTCAAGAGAAGAAAAAAAATGACAGTTGAAAAATTCCAAGACTGAATATCCTTGACGAGCTCAAGTTTGTCCTCCTGCCAGTAAACCGATCTGAAACTAACTGACTCATTGTCTGCGCACTTTTCAAGCGTTCAGCACAACACATCTGAAAGAGCGACATAGCCTGATAGCCTGTCGTGGCTAGCACAGGTGCTAAGAGTAATGTAAGTCGCCCCATTAAGGTGTGGTGTACGTGTTACTGTGTGAGATAGAGTGTGTGTGTGTGTGTGTGTGTGTGTGAGTGAGAGAGAGAGAGTGAGAGGGAGACAGAGAGACCGTTATTATGAGTTCATCACAAACTGTTCACTAGCGATAACGTGCCTCTAAATTCACGGTCCGTGATTCCTCTGTTAACATTACTGTGAAATGTGAAGTTCAGTTCAGTTATGTTTTTTTTTTTTTTTTTTTTAATTTATAAACAGAATCTCTCTTAAACACTTATCACAATGGTCCCGTTAAGATAAACAAAAGCAGCAACAACCACTGACCCGATGCCGTAGTTCTCTCTGTGTGTGTGTGTGTGTTTGTGTGTGTGTGTGTTCATGTAGCTCAAGACAAGAACAGATGGTCATAATTATTGGGAACATCACATTTTCTTCGCTAGGGTAGCTGGGTAATATTTCAACATCTTGTCTAATCGTCTTTGAACAAAGCGTGCTTCTCTAGTTATGCCAGGAACTTAAAGTATGGAGTTAATGCAAACAGTGAAAAGGAAACCTGCGCTAATGAACTGGCAGATATACAACAGCAATAATACAACAGTGCCCGAGAGCAACAATGGGAATTGTATTCGTATTAGACCAACATGGCTTAGCAACGCAAATCCATTGAGCTAATAGGAACAGGAAGCAATTGTGAGTGTCTTCTACTTAACTAAACACACGTGATTTTCGGTAAATACGTTTTTAAAAGTATCACAACATATTAACGAAATACTAAAATGTGCACAATTTATTTGGTAGACTACCGTGTGTCCCAACTCTCTTGCTGTCAGTTAAAACGTAATAACAACTTTGTTTATAGATAAGGAAGTTGATTCCTTTCATGCAATGCACATGATGCTGACTTGATGTGGGTTCTCGTTGCTACATTAGGGCGATGCATCGCTATAGAGAAAAGCAGGTGGAGGAACGGACAAACAAAGGACGTCGGTTAACGTGTGGCACACACACAAAAAACGTTTAACTTTAAAAGTGCTCACGGTTGATAAGCACGGGCCTTACCTGCATGAGTAATGTCGGACAAATCATAGTTCTTAGCCGTCCGTGGAAACTCCTTTAGTTTACGGTTAGACAAGTTGAGGGCTCCGGTTGAAGCAGCCTCCTCCAACGACTTCTCGATGCTCCTGCTGGCCGCTACTGTCGCCGGCAGCTGAGTACCATCCCCAGCAGCCATGAAACAGTGATATACCACAATTTTTTTTTACTTTCTTTATGGCGAAATGAGAAGCTCCTGCTACACTTCCATTCCTTCTTTGTGTTACTTCCAATGTGAAAGACACTCGATAAAGAAGTTTAGTAGTCCAGAAAGGAAGGTTAAATCCAAAGATGGGCGAAATCAGCTTTCCTTCAGAAAAAACACGGTTTGTCAACCTAACCCGAGCTCCGCGCAACTGTCAATCTCGCACCGAGGTGCAGGGCGAGCTCCGAAGGAAGAAGGGGAGGAGTTTCAGGTTGAGTAAGTCTTGATTGGCAGGCGCGACACACCCAAAATTGTAACATGGGAAATCAACGCAAGACAAGTGGTCTATGAAAGGGATGTGGTTATTCGATAATTTCTGAGCCCCAAAGATAGGGACGGTTTGGACAACCAATCAGAGAGGGAGAAAGCAGTTCGACGGAATCAGTTTGCGAAAAAAAAAAACAGCAAGGGCTAACCAAGAGAAACACTGGCGAGGAAAGTTAGAAGTTCAGCTGGCAAGTGAATGTTAACTTTGAAGTGTGACTAGTGTGTTTTCAATTACTGATTTCCAGACGTGTCATAGTTTTTCGCTAGAGGATAAGTTTCCGTCTGCGCGCAAAGCTATGGCTTCAGACAAATTCATCCATCTTCGCAAATACCCGTAAGCATGTTTCGCATGAGATTCTGTTTGTAAATTTAATAACCTCATAACTGAACCTCACACCTCAGAGAAATGTTTACCGAGGAATCAAGAACCGTGAGTGCGATCTTACAGGCTCGTTATCCCAAATGAAGTTCGTGATGAGCCCGTAACAACGGCATCCCCCCCCCCAATGCATGGGTTTGGGGCTGTTACGTCCTCACTTTCACTTGTATGTGCAAATTTCAGGCTTTTCATCCACCAGAGTCCTGTCTTTCTTTCTTTCTTTCTTTCTTTCCATTGTCCAAATTTAGCAAGATGACTCTCCCCCCAACCTCATCTCTTTGCTCTGAGAACCATCAAAATTACACCCCTCCACACACACACACACACACACACACACACACACACACACACATCCTTCTGTGAAGTCCAGTCTGCCCATCTGTCAATCTGCTAGTATCCTTGTCACACTAGGGGACAGGGGTGGGTGACAATTATTACATAATCCTTTCATTCTCACTGCATTACGCGCACACACACACACACACACACACACCATGTGATATGTGTGACTGCCTGTTTCCTAGCTATAAATCAAAACTTAATTTTAATTTACTGCACTAGCCCATTTCAGCATCTCCAAAATGTCCATTATAATAGGTAAAATAGATTCTCCATCAACAGTAATTCTATTACATTAGATAAACTGTGATACTCTGTCTAAATGTAGTATTCAATGCTTGAGTTTTTTAGGCTTTTATTTGTAGCATGTGGAGATGTTATGGGTTGGACTCCTGCATTGATGGCAAACACCCTAAAAGCTAAATGCTAAAAGCTAAAGTATGTTTTAGTATTGAGAAAATGGATCTATATCTGAGAGTCTCTCTGATTGGTCTGGGGTCAGTCTATATGATCGAGTGGCTGGAGCCTGTCTGTTTACTATCTGTGAATTATCTATCTGTGTCAGACAGGGACTGAATCTGGGTCAGTAAATCATCAACCAATGCAGAACTCCTCAGGGGGAAAAAAAAGAATAGAGGAGGAAGAGGGGAAGCAAGGGAAGAGAGAGAATGAGAGACATGGGAGTGAGAGAGCGTGAGAAAGACAGAGGTTAAACATGGACAGACACTAAGAGAGAAAAAAAGAGAGTGAGGAAATCGTTGTGTGTGTGTGTGTGTGTGTGTGTGTCTTCAGAAAGAAAGAGAAAGGCAGAGGAAATTGGTGTGTGTGTTCTGTCGACACATAAGCGCCACCCCACACAAGTTCTCTAATAATGAGAATGCAATTTATTCTCACAACACAACACAAGCAGTGTTCATATGATACTGTAAAGAAAAAGAAAAATATTAAAATATTAAGATTATGTCTGTAAAAACAGAAAAGTACACTCATATTGAAAGTGTAAGTTAATTTAGAGTTAAACAATAGAAAAGCTTTCCTTCTTTCTTTCTTTCACTCTCTCTTTCTCTTTCTCTCCTTTTTTTGTTGTTGTGGGCATTACCTCATTGCAGGGGCATGCGGGTCATTGATGGTAATGAATATTCATACTCATTAGAGCCACACGTACAGGGTTTGTATCACTTCCTTTGTTTTGGGCTTTTTGAACTGAGTTCATCTGTCTGTCTGCAGCCTTTATCTGCACCAGGAACAAACTGCTTGCATGCTTTAAAAGATATGGGATAGAATGAAGGCACTCCCAATTAAACTGTTGGGAAAAGTTTCCCAGATTATTCCTTTGGGTACACCCCATCATTCCCACCAATCATCACGCTCTGCACAGAAAGATCCAAGAGTGTTAGATTGAAATTTCCTGTGGTTAATTATTTTATTGTGTTTAAATGAAGTCTTTTGTATTCATAAGCCTGTGTTTGCATGACTAACAAAACAAACAAAAAAACAGGTGCAGAGAAGAGAAAGGAGTAATAGACGACTGAGATTGAAAAGCAAAATAAGAGCATCAATGAATTATGAGTGAGTGAAAATGTCTGTTTTTGTCTGTATGCTTTGGCACATGGTCTGTTGTTGTTGAGGGAAATGAGTCATCAAATGAGTGACCAAAGCACAAATACACTTGGGAGAGAAAGGGACAGTGATGGATATCAAGGGGTGGTCAATGAGTGATGAAAGACAAAGTGCCCAAAGAATGACTGGAATGTGATAAGATGTGAAGAGAACTGCACCAGCTGTGGGAGAGAGTGAGAGAGAGAGAGAGAGAGATCCAAAGTGTGGAGATGTCTCTCAGTATCAGTACAACATGACGTCACAAAACACTGACATCAAAGTTCTAGAATTTCTGCGCTATATCTCTCAAACATTCTGATAATGTAATAAAGGGAGATCTCTTCTAAAGCAATTTATGGGATACTGAGGGCTTCATTTGCCAAAAGACAGTTTACACAGCAGGCCATATAAGAGAGAAGCACCTCAGGCAATTTACTCTTACTGAGATCAGAACAGCTTTTACATGTAGTATCAGCTGATGGCGAACAGGACAAAAACCGACAGCAGGAAACGTTATCAAAACTGCCACAGGACAGCTGCAACATCACCTACAGTGAGTTAAAAATATGGAAAAATAAGAAACTGAACACCCAAAATTGAAGAGCCATAGACTTGAAGAGATCACCAAAATAATCGTTAGTGTTCAGTAAATTGTTTTTTTAAATCATCAGGTAAAAAAGAGGAAGACTATGATCCCAAATAAGGATCCTCCATCCTACATAATGGCTTTGCCACCAGAACTGGTGAGATGCCCACCTAAAGGAACATAAATCATTTGCTCCACAAAAGCTTCTAACAGTTTATTTTAACCTTTGAAGATTCTTTGACATAAAAACACACACATATTTAATTTACAGACAAATACTGAACACAGGAAACAAGACAAATGTACAAGAGTCATTTATGGAGCTGTAAGGTTATAAAAATACTATAATATCATCAAACCTGATAGACGTGCAACTACAGTACCCAGAATACACCTCTTCTCTTTACACAAGATTGAGGAGATCCTGTCCTGGGTGACAGCATGTGATGTCATTTCCTTTGGAGCCACCTGCCATGCGTTTCATGAGCTGAGCATGAGCCAATCAGTGTGGAGGAAGCTGTGTCATCGTCAAGCGATCAAAGCTCCGCCCCCCAACAGCCCCATGAGCGACTGGAGGAGGACAGCCATTTTGAAATGTGAGACAGACAGAACAGGGAGGGAGAGATGTTGAATTTAGCTGTTTGACTGACGACCCTGTGAATATGGTTTGGCCCAGTGCAAGGGAGAGTGTATTCTAATTAAGTTACGGCCTACTCCACAACATGGAACATGGTTGACGGGATACTTAAGTTATAATCTTGCCCTGCCACACCTGTTTCAACTTGTCTGTTCCTCATCAGGACTGGGGAGCTGATAGACAACTGAGCTGTCGATGGGCTCCCCAGCACTAATGGAGACCAATCACAAAGTCACGTGTGGTTGCCTCTGGTCCAGTCTGTTTATCCTCAAAGCAAAACAGAACAAAAATTAGATTCAATTTCATTTCTCATCAGTTTAGTTAATTCAGTCAATGAACTAAATTTCTGAGACGAAAAATAGCCAGCCAACTATCCTGTTCCTCGATAGTCACTTCAAATGTTCTGGATCTGCGGCCTATGTCTTCTTAACCATTCACCTCTCTCTCTCTCTCTCTCTTTCTATCTCTCCTCCACAGACTCCCAGGCTCTGTATCTGCAGACTTTCAGTAGGGGGGCCAGCAGACCTGGAGTGTCTGTCAGGAGTCACCATGGCGGCAGGCCACGTTACCCTGCAATAGAGGCTGTCTCTCCACCTCTGGCCCTAGGCTACCGCAGGGCTATGCCAACAAGAGACCACCTCCTTCTCTGGGACCATCAAGGCACCCTCTTCGTGCTCCACAACTCCATCATTTCATCAGTGCGCGGATGGAGAACGACAGAGAGGGCCAGCATCTACTCTGTGCTATGCCACTACGTCAAAGATGTGAGAGAGAGAGAGAGAGAGAGAGAGAGAGAGACAGAGAGTATTGTCAATGGTTATTCTAGTTATTAAGGCCTTTTTGTCCTCAGTTTGTTGAAACTTTTTTCTTGAGACACGGTTTTACTTCATATAATGATTTTTGTTTCACAGACAACTGAATTAACAGATTCTCTTTGGGAATGAAAAGAATGAAAATTGAATTGGACAGTTGAACCTACTTTATAGAGCCATGTAAACAGTCTTGAAGAATTTGAACTTTCAGGTTGTCATAACCTTCCAAATGAGATGCAGTAATCATTTAATCCACTGAGAACTAACCTTTGGACAATTTAAGTCATTTATAATTGCAGTAGAAAAATGCAATATCCTGTGTAGTGAACTGTGGCCTTCATTAAAAAAAATCTCTCTCTCTCTCTCTCTCTCTCTCTCTGTCTCCCCCTCTCTCTCCCTCTCTCATTCCAAACATTAGTTTGCTGTAGACCCACGAAGTGACATTTCATTCCGCCAATATGTTTATGTGTTGGCGAGGCACAACAATGTCATGCAGCTGCCTGATTGGTTGAATTATTCAGGCCCTGCCTCGGCATGTGATTGTGTGGATGTGTACAAACAGGACAACAGCCAGAGGGTGTTCCGAATGACCTTTCACCCCTCGCTCAACTTCACCCAAATCCGTCTCACTGGCTCGGAACTCAACAGGGTCCTCCTTCTGCTCACTGGTTGGTGGCCAGAAGAAAAAAAAACTGCTCTTTAATGGGAGATTGTTTTCAGGGGCACGTTTTACTCATGGTTGTCAACTCCTTATCTGCTTGTTAATCTGCAACTTCTTTGAGTCTTCTCTTGTCAAAACATTTTTTTAACACTTTATTCCTTCTTTCATCCCCTCCTCCTCCTCCTCAGATGACATAATTTTCTCCCAATTTCTAATAACTAATCCTGCTCTCTCTCTCTCTCTCTCTCTCTCTCTCTCTCTCTCTCTCTCTCTCTCTCTCTCTCTCTCCCTCTCTCTCGGTCTCAGACTCAGGACTGGTCTACGCTCTCTCTGTAAATGAGAGCCAGCTCATGTCCTCGCCCTCCTACACTGTCCAGTTGACCCTGAGGAAAATCAGCACAGCCCAGCCGTGTCTGCCCATCCAGCAGCTTTACAGCAGCTATAGCAGTGCCCTCTACGTCACTGGTACACGCCAGTTACACCACAAAACACACACTCTGGCTGCATGGCCTCGAGCCTGCGGCATTCTTCACTGCCATGGGGGGACCAATACTTATTTTCGCCAATCCCGAGCGATCCTGCATGTGGATTTGATGCTCTCAAGTCAGAAACAGCCTTTGTAAATGTAGGGTGTGTGGAAAACACTCCAACTCAACTGTTACGAAACATGAGAGTTTTGTGAGAGAGACTCGAGTGAATTGAGAGATTTGTTGGTTGAATCCCCTACGATAGCCTTAAGTCTCTGTGAGAAGAGTGTGGCAAACTCTCTCTCTCTCTCTCTCTCTCTCTCTCTTTTTCTCCAACTCTCAGTTGAGGGAGCAGTGTATATAGAGGTGCATTCTGCAGGGGTGTATCGCCAGCTGTTTGGAACTCAGCAAGGTTTTGATCGCAATGATGTTCACTCCCCTCTGCCTCTCTCACTGCCATATAAGGTCATTTCTCTTATATATATATATATATATATATATATATATATATATATATATATATATATATATATATATACTCCACACTAGACATAGGCGTATTATTACATATCAAAAAATGACACATACACACACATGCAGCATATGTTGATACTGATTAGAGCAGAAGGTAAAATAATAATAATAATAAGTTTATTTAGAGCCCAATATCACTATTTATAGTCTCAAAGGGCTTTACATGTCTATAACAAAGTCAAGTCAAACTTATATTATGGATAAGTTCGAGAAAATAGATAAGTCTTTAGTCTCGTTTTAAAGGTATTGAGAGATATCACCATTACATAACATTTGCCAAAACAAAGTTATCATTATCCTTAATATAGTCAATATTTCATTTATTACTCATGGTATTATTTTAAGTGAGTCCTCAAGATTCCTTGTGTTTCATCTGACTTTTTTTTTTTCCACTAGTATTACTAATATTGGTATGTTCCACTTCTGTGCTATGAAGTCTGACTCAAAGCTCTCTCTCTCTCTCTCTCTCTCTCTCTCTCTCTCTCTCTCTCTCACTGCCTGTGCCATTATGCAGGTGGTGAAATGTTCTATAGCTCTTGGTCATCTCTGTCTGTTGGATGAGGGGGGAAGACTCTTTGTGATGGGAAACAACCGTCACGGCCAGCTAGGAACCGGAGACAAAATGGATCGTGGAGAACCTACTCAGGTACAGTGTGCGTGTGTGTGTGTTTTCATCTCTCTGTTTAGCGATTTGCCTTAGTATTCAATTTGTGGAATTTTGTTGCATTACAATAACAAACCCATCTGATTAGAAAGACAGACCAATATGCTTCTATATGCACCAGTCAACACTGTGGTAGAGACAACACAAGCCCTGAGGGTCCAGACAATAGTGTATCACCTCACTAACCTTATACTACCAGCTAAGCCTCACTACCAGCTAAGCCTCATAGTGCGACTTTCTGAAAAACATACCTGTGTTTTATTATTATTCCAACTCATTACTTACAAAACATGGCATTTCAGATGTGTGATTTGACCAATTTGAATCTGATTTGGGGGAAATCTCTGGGGTCACTCAGATTTAATCCATCACTGAAAGGTCTTTTTTTTTTTTTAATTCTTGTGATGGCTTTGCATCCAGATGTCAGTAATGTGACGGGGAGCTTTAGACTAGCTTGGCTGTCAGATATGTAAAACTGACTGACCTCGATAAGAGTGATGACCAAACTCCCCATTTCTCCTGCTCAGGTGGCACTGACTCTGGCTCCGGTGGACGTGTTTTGTGGGCTGAACCACACGCTGGCCCTCCTGCAGGGGGAGTCGGGAGACAGGGAGGTGCAAGGCTGTGGTTGTGGAGAAGGAGGTCGCCTCCCTGGGTGTCCCAAGGGCACTGCTGTGTTCTTGAAACTCGCTGTGAAGGTTTGTCTGATTTATCCTGTTTTATTATTATGTGCTATATCACCATCCACTGTCGTTGTGGAAAAAAATTTTTTTCATTCTTTATGTAAGTTTAAGGATACCAGATGGCACACAGGCAAGTCAAACTCTAAAAAGCAGCCACAAGAAGACATTAATTATTATTATTTTCAGGACCATGGAAAGAAATATTGCATTGTGTGCTAACATTGCATTCTGATTCAGATTCATATTGTCTGTGTAATTCCTCAGACAGTCTCAGACATTTTGCATGTTTGTTTGATCTATTTACTCACACAGGATTTAAACCACCAACTTCCTTATGCACAAGTGTTGGTTTATTTGAGTTAATTAGTAAAATGGTTTGTCATTTTGAACAAATACTAATCTACAGAGATTCTCAAAGCCAACAGTGACTGCCAATTCAAAGTGGTTTTAAGTGAACAAATATACTACATATAAAATAGTACACTGCCTCCTCTATGTCATTATTAGTTTATCATTTTCTCCTCTTACACACCATCTCTCTCTCTCTCCCTCTCTCTCTCTCTCTCTCTCAGGTTCCCCGGACCGCTCGTTCACTTTGTGCCTCTAAAGACTGCCTGTACCTGCTCTGTTGCCATGACGTCACCGAGCCCCCGGTGTTTCAGGCTGTGCCTCTCGGGAGGGAGGAGGAGAGGACAGAGCGCGCGGAAAGGGAGCGACTACAGAATCATCTCTCAGAGATAAGGGAACGAGCGACCGCTCAGGAGCAACTGGAGACGCTGAGAGGGGCCGTGCGGAGTCACATGACTCTAAACGCTTCTTTTAAGGATTTTCTGAACGAGGCTCTGATCGCCATCCAAAATCGCTGTGGTGACACAGATTAGCGGTCAATATTACCTTTCACGGATGGCATGGATGAACGGAATATTTCGAAAGTTTCTTTAGTTTTACCCGAAGACTGCGAACTGTCTTTGATCTCTTTAATTTTGATGGAAAATAAAAGTTTCTTTTTCTTGCTGCAGAAACATATCTTACAATGAATTGGTAAAATACCATCACGCATCATACATGGTTTAACTGTTTTCCTCATGAAGACCTGCAATCACACTTCTCAACTGATTAAGCTGTAACAGGCCCCTCACGACACTACGTAATTAATGAAAAAATCTCAATTCACACTTTACTCCGGACTTCTAAATCAGGGTTAGACCCTCCCTCTGTCCACACAAACTCCACACGCAGAAAAATAAACAAAAATGTGGAGAGCTGGGGTGCGGGAAATGAAATAATCAGATATAACAAATGATCAACAAATGTAATTTCAAAGATTTACTATCTTTAGCCTGTAGAATACGTAACCTCCTCCTTTAGATACCTAGGGGGGATGACAGGGCTACATGTGAAAGCAGATGAGTTTTTTCACTGTAACTCAATGATATGTGCAAAAAAAAACTGTCGAGAATATTTTAGTTTTCTGTGCAGTACACAAGTGGAGACGCATGTGTCACCATCGGACAACTTGTAAAAAGTTCGAATCTAATGTAAAGCTATTTAGGAAATCGTTTTTTGGAACGTTGGTAGGCCTATAGCATCCTCGCGCATATATCGCTTCTTTTCAGAAAATAACACATCACCTCGAATGCTTATTTACACTCAATTTGGCTGACTTGAAGAGAGAATACAAGCAGTAAAGAGAGAAAATACGGAGGAATATAAAGAAGCAGTAAAGTCTGATTATAATATCTCAGGAGGTGAGCTTTGCCAAAAAGGGGCTCGCAGGCGCTTTTTGGTTTAGTTTTTGCTTTTTTTCCCCTCAGTATTTGTTAGGTCTTTTTGCTCGTAGGGTATGTCGTTCCACTGACATCCCTGTGGTTGATGGTTTATTTTATACTCGGCTATTAGAGAGTGCTATGGCCATTTCTTAGTTTCGTTACCTGCTTTTCTTCCTGACAGATGGAGTTAGTGTCCGGTTACCGTGACCCGCTAATTGCGTTCTCGGAGGCTATGGCTCAGTGGTATCGCTGCTATCAGGCGGTCCGTAGCGGACGCGTAGAGAGGAGCGGAGAAAATGAGCAGAGTGCACAGAGATACAGCAAACTCCCCGTCGACCGCAAGAGTCCTCAGTGGCTGCTCCACCTGATGGACTGCACAACGCCGCCCCCTGCCGCCCAAACACGGCTAAGCCAAACAGGGATTGACCCGTCATGTTTACGTAAGATTTGGAGAGCCATAGTGGAAATTCAGGTGGCTTTGAGGGGTAGGGGGTTGACTTTTGATCAACGGTGCCAAAGTAGGCTATTCTAACTCAGAACTCCAGCACACCCTCTGATTATCAATTCAACAATCGTCAATTAATGTTAGCGTTAATTCTGGGATGTTACAGCTGTGTTTGGACAAACTTTGCTAGGTGCCCATATTATAGGCACTGAATGAATTTTTAGACTAAAAGATAAGATCAAACAATGATATATTTTGTTTTACTCCTTACAATCCAAATCAGTGTGACTCACTGTCACAAATATTAGAGATTCTGCATTGTATTAAAGTCCCAATAACATAAGTAATTTTTCATTTTATTTTGTTTACTTACAAATATGTAGATGTATTTGTTATTTCTTTCATACTTTGTAATCAGTCAGTCAATGAACCAATCAGTCAAACCAAATGAACCGATACAGAACTTGACTGGAGAACGTGTGACTGTTTCTCTTTGGCTCTCTTTCATAGTGAACTGTGATGGAGAGAGTGTGCTGATGGTAACGGATGCCTCTGGTTTTCTGCTGGGTTTCGATGTCCTCCCGCGAGGTTGGGCCAACTCTTTGGAATTGGGAGAGGTTGCCGGAGGTGACAGTGAGGGTGCTGTGTCTATCACACTAAGAATGCTGGGATTGCTGCGTCACTCAATGGAGACCCCAATGTGCGGTGGGTCACCACGACAACCAGAAATGTTGCGGGTCAGCAACAAGAAACTACACAGGTGAATATCACGTTCCCCCTTCCAACACAGATGGGTTTCAATTAGTTCCACCCCTAAACACAGACTTGCTCACAGCTGGACACACGACCACATTACTCTTTTTCCACCAGTGCCTACAGAGCTGGCGTTCTGGTCTTTTGATAATGACAAAACTTCTTTCCCAGATTTCTTTAGCACTACCTCAGGCTCCACTCTCTCTCTCTCTCTCTGTCTCTCTCTCTTTCCGTTTCCTCCTCTCTCTCTCAGGTTGTTGGGTCGGAGTGAAAGAACTCTTTCAGTTCTAAATGTGAACCTTGCACCTGAGGCTCTAGGTGGTTGGGGTCCAACAGAGATGGACCAAGAAACAGGGGCCCCAAAAACCATCCCCTTCAGCCTGCGCTGGCCCCCGCTACGCCAGTGCCACATGTGTAAGAAATACTCTTTCCCATGTCAGCTCAAACCATGGTAAGGCAAATAGAAAGGGAATGAGAGCGAGGAGGAGGTGGGGGGGGGGGGGGGGGGGGGTAGAGAGACTTTCATGTGAGACACATTCATAGTCCTCTAGTAACATACTGCTATACTGCTTTCAAATGGCTCTATACTGTATTTTAATGAGTATATAACAAAGATATTTAGGGCAGATCTCTCTCACACACGCACACGCACATTAGCATGCACACAAATGCACACAGGTTTAATAGGTTTTAGAGAGGTTTTATACAAGTCCATAAGATGGTTAAACATTTAACCTTGGTTTCACTTTGTGCTGAAAACCATACTTGGCTTATAAACTTTTAAATTATTATTATTATATTATGTTACGCACTTCTTAAACTATATATTACAAGCTCATAACCTACTTTATCTTTCAGAACAGGGAAAACAGTGCCCTCTCTGTGCCCAGTCTTTGTTTTACTGTGTGGTTTGGATCATGTTTCCCGATAATGGAAGTTGGTTTTGTCTGCACATCTTTTGAGGAAGCTCTTGCTGACGTCCACTGCTAACCTACTTTTCATTTTATCTCCACACTCTTCTCTTTTCTCGCTACTACTATTTTATCTCTCTGACCTCTTTCTTTCCTGTGTCTTTCCTTGCATTTCTTCTTTTGCAACTTTAACTTTGGGCCTTGCCGGTAACAATTCTTCACAATATCTGCTCTTCGTGCCTTTGTTTCTCAACCCCACCCCCCTCCTGGGTTTTGGCTTTGGCCTCTTCCACTTCTTTTTCATCTCTCTGGCCCCAACTCGGCGCCGCTTTGGCCTGAGAACCCTCTCTCTACCCTATGTTTCCGTCACCCTTTCTTTCTTTCTTTTTCTTTCTTTCTTTCTTTCTTTCTTTCTTTCTTTCTTTCTTTCTCTCTCTCTCTCTCTCTCTCTCTCTCCCCCTCCCTGTTTAACCCTTTTATGCCCTCAGCCCCCAGTGCAAAGCTGTGTTGTATTGTTCAGACCAGTGTTCCCAGTCAGATCTTAGCCGGTGTCCGGAGGACTCCAGTCACCACTACTGGTGTGAGAAACTGGCTCTCTTTATGAGTCACGAGCCCCAGCTGGCTGCCCTGCCTTTTTCCTATGCCAAAGGTATCCCAGCATTCTTCCACTCTGGCTTAATGGGGCACTGTGTACACTTAAGCCATATCACACAAGAGTGAGTGCTGTTATACTGGATATCAGCCCAGCTGTGATTCTGGAGTAGGCACAAGTACAGGGGCCAAGTCTTGAAGATAATCACAGGTCGCGATGAAATACAATCTAATAGCACAACATTAAGTGTGATATTGCTTTTTTAGAACAGTCCTATAAACAAGCCTATTTGTCAAGAAAGGATTGCTTCAGACAACAGAATATAATTTTTGCCATTTGTGGCACTTATACAGCTCTGCCAACAAAAACAATTCCGTCAGGATTCCAGCAGCTAATGAAAGTGCTATCAAGCACCACATGAACTGTCTCCTGATGAGTTTTCATAACATCGGTCAAATGTTATTTTCATGAAAATCTATACTTGTGCTGTCGCTCAGTGCGATTAAAGTTATGATCTTGTGTAACTGATGGTTATGTCGGCACACCTGTAAAATGGAGTGATACATACAGTAAAACATCCCAGTGCTGTTGTACTTAATATTAGCACTCATGGAATGCCACTGGACCAATCAGATTACTCAACAGAACTAACTGCTGTATAATAGTTTTTATGTTTGTTACCAGTTCTGTGAAAAAATGTATTTAATGGAGTGAAAGTTCTTGCATTTCCAGTGAGCATGAGAATATGAGCAAAGATAGTTTAACCACTAACTTTAAATTGTCTTGAAAAGTCAAAGCTGTGACAGCTATGAGTCTTTTAAAACTAAAGTACTAAAGTACTAAAGTACAAATATGTGTCATATTTGTAGCGTATTATTCAATAACTTTGACCTCTGACAGGTCCCTTGTTGTTTGGTTTGTTAAAAGCCAGTATTAAAAGCAGAGAGAATTCCCCCACATGGACCCAGATGTGTTCCATTTTTTCTTACATAAAAAGATGTCAGCACAGGGATCCAAACTGAAATGACGTCTGTGTTACAAGATTATCATTTCCACATACATTCCATTCATTTTTACTAGCATCAGCGCTAAAGGTCAAGAAAACGGCCCTATAGATTTCTATGACTTTTCATGTCCTCTCACACTATAGTTTGTCATGTACTCTCATAACACACTTTCACATTTGTAATGAATACATCAAGTTGACTGCATTTTTAGAGCATGTGAAAAGAACGTGCTCTCTCTCTCTCTCTCTCTCTCTCCCACACACACTCTCTCTCTCTCTCTCTCTATTTTTCTGTTAAAGACTCAACAGCTGTGGACTTTGACATGGAGCATTTTCTGGAGAAGAATAAGTTGGACAGTGGTTACTGGCGGCACTGGAGTTTGCTCGTCTGGTCTCCACGTTTTGAGCTTCACCATGGAATGGAACATCCCAGAGATCCAGTTCCCCTCTGGCTGTCTGGTTGGTACATCCCAAAACTTCAGTGACCAACAGAACATGCTCACAGTAACATCCAATAACCAGATACGTCAGAAATTTACAAAATTCCAGCGGATAGGTTAAATGTGTTGGAGTTTTACCAAATCACTCATGATTGTGAAGAATCTAAAATACATTTGTTCAGACTGAAATACATTAGTCTTGACCGATGTGATTTTACTTCCCAGAAATTCCTTTTAGCAATGAATATTAAATATGTTAATGTGTCTCATAGAAAGTAACAAAGGCATTTTTAAGCATTCTGGTCATGTTCGTGGTCGTCTGTGTGTGTATGTGTGTGGGTGGGTGTGTGTGTGTGTGTGTGTGTGTTTCCTCAGGTCACATGGAGCCATATGGCTCATTGAAAGAGGAAGCGGATATATTGCTCGTTCGCATTCCACACAACTCCCCAAGCCTCAGTCACCCATTAGGTATTAAAGACTCAACTGCCAAAACATTTAAACAACATTATAACGTCATCATTACAACGTTGCAGTTACTGTATCCATCTCATGGTAGTGCCATATGGTAAAGCACCATATTAATACAGCAATGCTGTCTGAATGTTAAACCAGCAGTGTTACTGCTCCATTACTCCACTGTCCATTAGTGTAAGTCTCTCTCTCTCAACATTAATGGAGATCATAATCAGCCAGAGGGACTTAAATCCACAAACCTACATCAGTGGAGATCTAATCTAGAGTGTAAAGCAGTCCATTGTCTGATCAATGCTTTTAATACTCTCTGTCTGTCTGTCTGTCTGTCTGTCTGTCTGTCTGTCTGTCAGTGTCTTGGTCTCAGTACTGTAGCTGGAGAGGTCTCAGCCTGTCGTCTCCCATCGCTCCCCTACTCAGCTCTCCTCTGTCAGTCTACTATATCATCACCTCTCTGGTGCCTCGTGACTGTGAGTGTGTGTGTGTGTGTGTCTGTGTGTGTTTGTTAGATTAGTCCCAATGTTGTGTTACAGTAATGCGTTACATTAAAGTACTGATTTTTTGTTGAGAGTAGAGAGAGAAAAAGTCATGAAACTGAATCTTATGTTTGAAGTGTTTATTCAGACATATCTATATTCTCTCAGTCCCAGAGCTGAATGTTCTGAAGAAACAGTCTTTGAAGATCCACATCATTGAGTCCTACAGGGAATTCCACTCTCTAATGGTCTTCTGGGTAAGGCAGGAAGTCTCTGGATGGGAATGAGAAGTCGAGAGGCCATTACTCAGGCCATTATTGGTCTGTTTCTCTCACACAATTAGCCTCACTCTTCATTTAAGTGACTTATCCCTCTGCCTTCTGGCCTGACCTTACAAGAGCGCCCCAGTGATTCTAGTAATGATGTCTTTTTTTAAGATATCTACGTCTTTTAATGGGAGCAGTCGGGCTCAGTTCAAATCTCTCATCTGACAGACCGGCGTGTGAATCCAAATTTAGTTTTGTAAATTGAAATCTTGTGGCAAAGATGGATGCGATTGTGTTATTTAAGTGACTGGCATACATTAACAACAACAACAACAACAAAAAAAAAAACAGAAAGAAAGAAAAAGGAGTTGTGGGACAGAGTTGGCTGGAGTCATTCACTTTCAGTGAGGCCAAAAATTCAGTGGAAGACTGAACAGGACAAAACTCAACTGAAATTCTGAACGTGATTTGTTTGAGTCTACATCATATACAGAATATGGACAGAGAAGGTGCCATCTTTGTTTTGCTCCTAATGTCTATGAACAGCTGACATAAATAGAAATGCTTTGATAAATAATGGCAGAGTAGTGGGAGGACTGCTGTAGCTTGGAGTGGTATTGAGGTGCTTGTATACTGGTCTGAGATTGGCTGCCTGTGTTGCATTGCTTTGATAGGAGCTATCTGTGCTGCTGCCCCATGTTACCTTTGAGCTCTTGTTCTCTGGAGACAGATTTCCCCCAGAGAGCGACGGACAGCAGCTCCTTCTGCAGAGGAAGGTGATCACTGACACACACCCACACACACACGCACACAGGCACACACGCACGCATGCCTGCACACACGCATGCACTCTCTCTGTCTGTCTCTCTCTCTCACACACACATTCACACAGGGCATGTACAGAAACACACAAATACACGCACACCGTGCATGTACACACACACACACACACACACACACAGTATCAAATGTAGTGAAATATAGCACATACCTTCTTATTTACTCTCTACGCAGCACAGGCACACTGTCTGACTGGCAAAAACACACGCAGTTTTGGACTGGATGGAATACTGTCTCCTGGCTCTAACTTTCTCTCTCTCTCTCTCTCTCTCTGACACAGAATGGCCAGCTGACCTTGGTGACCCCTGACTTGACCTCAGAGGAGAGGGTAAACAGGAGAAGCATTCGGATCAGAGTGCACAGCAAGCCCTATCACATGCTTCAAGGCCCCAAACCAGACTTAGTGATCGGTGTGTGTGTGTGTGTGTGCGTGTGTGTGCGTGTGTGTGCGTGCGTGTGTGTGTATGTGTTTATGTATGCAAGTGTATATGTGACTGCGTGTGTGTGTGATTGTGTGCTTGTGTGGGTTAGAGAGCGAGATCTTGCATTGCGTGAATGCTGTGCGTTATTGAATAGATGGAAGGAAACTGTGCAGTTCCACCAGAACTGCCAATGTTTGTGTGTGAGTCATCTCTCTGAGTGAGACAAAAACTACACACAAACACTGTAAGACAATGCCATCCTGTTGACTGTGTGTGTGTGTGTGTGTGGTGTGTGTGTGTGTGTGTGTGTGTGTGTGTGTGTGTGTGTGTGCGTGTGTGTGTGCAACGCAGGATTCAGACCAGCGTTCCCTCTTCATGACTCCTGGCTCAGTACACTGCCTCGACTGCAGGTACCACACACACACACACACGTACACACACACACACACACATTCTTTCTCTCTCTGTCTGTATGTGTGACAGTGTAGACTTTTGTGTAGTTGTGTATGTAATTCCTATACTGATTTCCAGTCTCTCAGGGTCCCTGCCTACTTCTGTGAGCCCAGTGAACTTAGCTGTGTGTCCAGCCTGCAGGTCATGAACTCTGCCACAGGGGGCGCTCTCACCCCTCCTCACATGAACCCTTTCCGCTGCCCCCTGCGTATCTGCGGAGGGGACAACCTCCTGCCCTGGTAATGACTGGCAGTGGAACTCACACTGTCTCTTTAACTGCGGTAACTGGAGGCTGTTGTACAACCTTGCATCTCCTTTGCTTTCCTCTTTGCTTTTTCCCATTATCCATCTATTCTTTCATCTATCTGTCCATCCATGCATCCATTCATTCGTCCAACCATCCATCCAACCATGAAGTTTTTTATCCATCTGGCTCTATTTATTTTCATTCCATTCAGCTTGCTCTATTCACTTTTTCTCATTCTTACAAGTGTTTAGGTTACTACCTGGGAATCAATTAATAGAACAGTAATGCAAAATTATGAAATGCTGAATTGATTGAAGTGGTGAAATGAAAGGAACAATAGCTGAATAGAGTACATGAGGGCAATTATACCCCTCTGTCACTCTCTCTCTCTCTCTCTCTCTCTCTCTCTCTCTCTCTCTCTCACTTGCTACCTCAGGTTCTCTAATGCCTTCATCTTTCACCTCATCTACAAATCTCTGGTGCCCTGCCCACAGCGCTTCTCAGTGACCAGTCTCCAATCCTGTGGGCAGGCTGACCAACAGCAGCCAGCAACTGTGAGAGGGAGCTGCACAGTGCCAGGACCTGCCCCAGGCAAAAGCCAAGCCCAACCGGAAGGAGAGGAAGCAGGCCTGCCCGGCACACACCTCGTAAACGCAAATAGACATGTAACCACACATGTGTACGTATATAGATGTGCACACACACACACACACACTTACACACACATGCATGCACATGTTCGACCACACTGTCAGAGAGAGTGACTGAGCTGAAGTGACAGGGTTAAATAGATATGGACTAAGCACAGGAGTGGACCAGTGACACCACATGACACCTTATAAACTACATGACAGGCAGAAATGTTCTACAATAAAGAACTATTTTTGTTCAGCATACAATGTACATGGTGATAACTGATAGAGAAGTCTTTTCCACGCCTCTGTAATGGCTGTTCAATGTATGTGAAAGAGAGCATGTGTGTTTTCGACTCAGACACTGTATCGTCCTGTTGCCCCGATTCTAGAATGTTCCACTACAGACTGAGCGACTACAAAGCCAATTTTACATTTAAGATTACTTTCATGTTAAGTGTCATTATTGTCATCTCTGGCCTGTTACTCTGCCTCTTCTTCCCGTTTGGCTTTTACACACACTGACCCAGACTGGTTCTGATTCGTTTGCTGTAAACGTTTGGTATACCAGTAAAGTATGCAAATGCGAGTGATTGGTAAAAGGGCATTTATAATTCTCCAGTCATTGATTGGCTGATATATATCTCTGTGGGTGGAGACAGTGACTGGCCTGTGTGTTAGCTGGAGTTTAACAGCTGCACAATGGACAAGCTCCAGTATCCAGCATCACAATGGGGTCATTACACAATTCAGTGCCCAGCCCAAGACCACAAGTCCCTGGGAAGGCAGAGGGGGAGGAGGAGGGAGAAGGGAGGAGAAAGGTGGGAGTGGTTGTTGATTAAAAGGCCGGATGGATATTTTGCACTCTTTCTGAAGAATCCATCAGGAGTTATTTGTCAAATGTTAAACACATAATAGGTGGAGGTGGAGAGAGAGTGGGCTTGTGAATGTAATGAGAAATGGTCGAATGGGTTTTAACAATGAGCGTCAGAGAGACAGAGAGAGTGAGAGAGTGAGAGAGAGAGAGAGAGAGAGAGAGCGAGAGACAGACAGACAGACAGACAGACAGAGAAAGAGCGAGACAGACAAACAGAGAGAGAGAGAGAGAGAGTATTAAAAGCACTGATCAGACCATGGACTCCTTTACACTCTAGATTAGATCTCCACTGATGTAGGTGTGTATAGTGATTTTAAGTCATTCTGGTTTATTATGATCCCCGTCAATGCTGAGAGAGAGAGAGACTTTGAAATCAGGCAAGGACAGAGAGTAAAATGTGGAAAATGTATGCAAAATAGCCCTATTGTTAAAGTTTCTGATTCTGATTATATATTTAGCAATACCTTAACAGCGTATCCCTTCACACATCCCATGTCTGTTGCAAAACGTTCATTATTTCCTTGTTGTAACGTCGTCAGCTTTGATCAATTAATTGCCTTATCTTTAGATTTCAGTCGCGTTTTACTCCCTTGGTCGTAAATAAATAAATAAGCAACACTGGAACTTTATTTGACCTGCAATGTGCAAGGGCTGAATCGCTTTAGAGACAGAATATGCTAATTAGTTGTACAGTCTATTATGGTCTGCATACCTAAGTGACGGGAAGTAGTCATTTAGAAGCGCGCAGCCAGCGCAGACCATGCAAATTCTGTTGCCTCGAGCAGACGGAGAGAGAGGGGAGAGAGAGAGAGAGAGAGAGAGAAATTTGCTACAGCGGTAATAGTAAAACTGTTAACAGTCTCTAATGGGAACAAAAACTAGCGCTTTTGAATGCAACAAACTGCTCTTTTTTCAGTGCGATTGTGAGCAGTGAAGAGTCCGTCGACTGGTGTTCTTACTGACCAGCACTGCGAATCCTACACTTGTCCGAAACGCAAGACTGGGTCGCTGTCGTTGCAGGGTTGCTGTCGTCCGCTTCGTTAGGTTATGAAATCACAGCGCAGAGCTGTCGGTAAGGCTATGTGGACCTAACATCGCGTTTCAAGCGAGACGTCAGACCGCCAGACCCCGTGAGCTCATGGTAAAGACGGATTATGCCGGTTGATTAAGTAACGGAACTCAGGAAGAACCAATCAATGAATGCATGGTATTCTTTGGCTTTCGTTCTCTGTCTGCTCCCCACTGCATTTCATATTAAGGATCGTCGACTCTTCAAACGATGAGTCAAGGACAATACGTCGAAAGAAGATCACCGTGAGAGTGTGAGAACCGACATGCATTCAGAATTGTGTGCTAGCGCTCGGGAATAAAAATGCGGCCAAGCGATGCACCGAGAACTGCTACAACGGTCGAATTGAGCCGGCCACGAATGAAATAAATCCTAAATTCTTCTTCCTCCCCTCTCAAATGAAGAAAAAGCCGCAACGGAGGGTACGTGTGTATTTCTTCCGCTATATTTGATAAGCGATATTCATGTCGCATATAGATTTAAAGAGGAACTGAACAATCCGTCGCACCGGCGCATGACCTTGTCCTGACCACGTTTTAGCTACTGTTAAACCTCTGTCGAAGGGCAGCTCTTTTCGCACCATAGAATGCAACTAAATCCTTATTGTTCTTGAACCTGAGAAATGAAGCAGGAACATGAATTATGCACCGAGGACTTTGCATAGGGTTGCCTATTGAGGGGTTACAGTTTCAGAGGGCGACCGGTGCGACGCATGACCTAGTTTCAAAGTGATCTATGAGATGCGACTAGGGAACTATCAGTGACTCAAAACGGAATACTGAGGGGGGAAAAAAAGAAAACTGCTGGTTAAGTGAAGCAAAGATAACCTCAAAAATGCCATTTTTAACCAGTGACTGTCTCCAAGCAGCCCCGCAGAAATGACAAGAAAAGAGGAACGGAACTATTGAAATTTATTGACTAATCATGCCGAAGGAAATGTGACATAATAGGGGCGAAGTCTTGAGATAATTAAAATTACAATATTACCACCATGGACCATACTACAATAAACTAACACGTAACAACCTGCACAACAAAAATAAAATATTAACTTTGTCGCATCGAGACGACCTTTTGTACTCGCTTTGGGTTAAAAGGTAAAGGACAGAGGGAAAAACTCGGGTCTAAGAGAACCTTTGATCTCCTGGCATCGGATTACCTTGAAATTCCCACGACTCCCTACCTCTCTGTCTTTCTATGCTGTAGGGATTTCAAACATATTTATCATGGCTCAGGGATACATATCTATATTTTTTTTTTCATCCTGCATAGAATTTGCACAAAGATCCGCGAGGTGCTTTCCAATGCTGTGAAGGAATTCTGATACTTGTAAAATAAACGCCGTCGTAGGCTTTTGAATTTCAGGCACAATTACTTGACGTCCTAATTTGCACTTTGGTCAGTTTATGGAATCGACTGTGGTCGATTCGGCCAAGCTTTTTTTTTTTTTTTTTGCTGAGCTGTCAACATGTTTTGCTTCTGAGCACTGGATTACCTGCTGTGAACTACATAATCTCTTGTGATCAACCAAATTTTTATTCAATTATTATCACTGAAGCAATAAACTGGACTATTCAAGATTTTTGACTATTAAATGGATATATTAATCATGGACTAAGAGGCAAGACATCTGTCCAGGAAAAGTGTTAAACCAGTAATTTTATCAGGTGGTATTACCTCCCTAGATTTACCCAAACTAACATCCCCATTTGTCTGCACCAGTCATGGGGTCGCTACCCCTCTTGCGTCACACAGATGTTCCACCAAGGGTGACGGAGAACTTCATCCTGACCGGTTACCGCTTTCCTAACTACACCTTACGGGAATGCCTGGCTTCCGCCTTTCGTCCAACCAATGAGGACAGGGAAACTTCTGGACTCATTTCCTACCATTTTTATTTTTGCTTTCCATTTTGTTGAGGTGTTTGAGTGGGAAGGTGCTCCATCATGCAGCGACCCTTTCTTCTACCCGTTTTGGAACTATTTCATCGGGGTGTTTTTCCTACTGATGGCCAGCAGCATGGCGCACCTTCTCAATTCCATGTCCCTCATCATTCGTGAGATTTGCTTTTTCGTGGACTATGGGACCATCAGTGCCTACACAGTCGGCTCCGCACTGGCCTATCACTACTACATTCATCCGCAGGCGGGTATTGTTGGGACCGGAGTGAGCCAGAACACTTCCAGGTCTCGGGAGACTGGGGTTGCTGCGGAGCCTCCCCTCGGTTACCCACCCACTCCTCTCCTCTCCGGAATTCCGCACATTCTTCGAGAACTTCTACGTTCCCTGTTCGTGCCTGGTGGCTATTATCTGTGTGCTTGCGTGCTGCAACACCCGACAGCGCTGGAGGAGGTATCGGTATACAATCCGTACCCTCGTCTTCCTCCTCCCGTTTTTCGTGTCCTCCACCCCTGTCTTCTACAGACTGCTCCAGCACTCACCCTATCTCACTTCCTCATCCATGTCCACGTATGCCTACCTGTCTTCACCCATGCCCATGTTCTTTTACCGACACTGTTTTTGGCTGGTGGTGTCAGCGCTGTTCAACATCAGCAAGATTCCTGAGCGGCTGTCCCCAGGCAAGTTTGACATCTGGGGGCACAGTCACCAGTGGTTCCACTGCTGCACCTTTCTCTCTATCCTGGATGAACTCCACATGATCAAGGTGGAGATCCGTGCCCTGTTCCTCCACCCTTCACTGGTTCTGTCTCCAACTGCTCCGCCCACGCTCCCGGGACCAACGCTGTACTCCACCTATGGGGTGATGCTGTTGCTTCAGGGCTGTATAGCTAGCATCATCTCCTGGTTTGGGTGGTGTGCCTACCACATCTATGCCCCCCAGCAAAAACAGCTGAAGTCACAGTGATCTGGCCCACATAAACTCTTGTTTTTATCTGATCCATCAAAATTTGCCTCTGATTTTCCATTTTGTGTATCTAGACATCTAGAAATGTCTGCTCTATTTTGAGTAGATCTAAGTAATGTGAACTGAAAGTTTATACGTTTGCTCCTTGATAACCCAATAGATTACGCAACCTGTTTTTTTCCTGCATTTTTTTTTTTCTTTCTGAATTTGAAAGTAGCTTTCGACATACTTTATATGGTGGCAACAGCATGTTTGTTGGTTTTCTGTAGTTAGCTGGTAGGCCAAGCCATTTTCTTTTCTCTGGGGGTGTGGCGTTTAGTGTTTTTTTTAATGAACCATTAATTTCCTCCCTTGCGGGGGATTGTTGTGGTTGCTGGGGCTTGTAAAGACACAGTAGCAGCGTTTGACATTTAGACCAGTGCTGACAGCACCTGAGCAACGTTCTCTGAATGCTTTTGCCGCTTCTGTGAAATAGAATCGTTTCTTATGCTACCTAACTGGTCCAACGGTCCAGCTCTCTTCAAACAAGAACTACACTCTTTCTTTCTTCTCTCTTTCTTTTCTTCTTTGTGTATGTCTCTTTTCCTCTCTTGCTCTCTCTGTCTCCTAATCTCTCCCTCTCTTCCTCCGTCTTGCTGCAGACTCTTTCGACAGGAAGTGAGGTTGCCGACATGCACAAACAAGCTCCACCACAATCTCGATGTACTCGGATAAAACAGGATATGAGAAGAGAGAGCCACAAGCTCTCGTTCTACTTCAATGTATTTTATTAGGATGTGTTTCCTCTTTAATGTCTCACTGTCCTGAACCACTGTTAGAGATGTCTGCGCACTTATATGCTGAAAATGTGTAAACAAAACAAAACAACAAAAAAAAAAACTATAGGCTCTCACAGATGGGGTGTAATGCTTGATACCATTATTTATATAATCTATGCATGGTTTCTGATTGTACTTTTAGATTTTTCTAGTCCATCTACAGTGTAGTAACTAGGGGACCTTTTGACCAGAATCTGATTGGACTGGAGGGTTTTTTTTTTTTGCATAGACCTTGAAGCCATAACTTTATTTAAAAAAGACATATCAACAGAATACCTTACTAACACTTTGTAGTGTTTTGAAGTATTAGCAATAGTTGGGTTGAAAAGGATGGTCATTGTCCTGTTTTTCCTCTCTAGGGAGTTTAATTTGCACTCAGCCAGTCAAATGCTATGAGGAAGTAATACCCTAATTGGCCAGTCTGAGAACAGCCACAGGGGGGTGAATGCGATCCAAGATAAGGATGTTTTTCCCTCCCCCTCGTCAGTATAGAACCTTTTTGACTGATCCTAGTGCAGTCTTCCACTACACTGACTATCTCTAAGAGAATTTTAGCCTCATTTTCTAATACAGCTGCTGTCATTGGTGTCACTAACTTGTAGTATCTGATTATGGAAGCTTCTAGAAATGTCTTCTTTTTTTTTTTTTTTGAAGGCTTGCAGTGTGAAGTGGTGTCAAGGAATGTCCACTGTGTCATCAAGCCTATGTCTTGATGAAAATCCTGTTTAGACAGAGCTGCCTCTTATTGATTTTTTTTTAACTGTTTGCTTTCCTTGATGTCTTCTCTGTTTCAAAGACATGTTGCAAACAGTTGTAAACTCTTATTTAGGGAGTGTTTTTCTTTCCATCTTAAACAGATCAGAAACATTGGACTCATATGATTATTGAAATGATACATAACAGATACTTTGAGAGCTGAAGGTCTGGTACGGACTGTTAAAGCGGATACTGGGTTATCTTTGAAAACGATCTATAAAGGGATTTTAGAGAGAGTAGACATGAAGAGGAGGGGGGGGGGGGTTACCACTAACTGCCTTGCCCCAAGTAAATTTGCACAGAATTACCGACCCTTACAGTGTAGTGTAGAATGTGCTAAGTTAATGATGTGTGTAGGTCTGTATTTGGTTGTGTTGCTACATCTGCATGTGGCTCGTCTGCTCCTAACTCTGTCTGTGACTTGCTTAATTAGACGTCTTCTTGCGAATTTGTAGTCTCTAAAAAATGAATGAATTTATGTTATGTTGATTCATGTCTTACATGTATACTTGGTTTTCAAATAGTCTGGTTTTTCCACAGCACACACATTGACTCGTCAGTGGCATTTGGTATTTTGAATCTCTTCATCATTCTGTCATTATTGTTATGTTATTTTTATTGAGAGTTTTTTTAAGACGTTTTGCCCTTATGCACAACATGCTGCTGCATTTTTCTTTTTTTGTCCCCCTAACCTTTTTTTTTTTTTTTTTTGGTGGTGTTGTTGTTGGGGAGGTGTTTTCTGACCTGTGTGATTTCCACTGTGGATTGTTTTCCATTCCTCTGAAATAGTGCTGTTTGTTTGGGTAAGAGTCTCAGAGAGTGAGAGAAAGGGGCTCTGCCCCTCACTGAAACTCTATATCATATATACATGTCTTCATGTCTGTGAAATTGCACAACATTGGACAATCAGTCTAGTGTGCAGTGGTAGCATATAAAGAAACTTTTTTTTTCTCTCTGCGTTTGTTCTCACACAGTCTTATGTGGTCCATGTGATCTCACTGAAGCATGAAGGGGTAAACGCAGGGGCAATGCAGAATGTGTTCCTCATTCATTTGTCAGTTTTCGATTTGTTGTAGTCTGAGAACCAGGACAGTAGACTGTAGACAAGCTTTGTTTCATTTTATGGCTGTTGTTCACAGTCTGTACAAATTTTCATGTTTTTTTCAGTGAAAAACCAACAGACTGTTTTTACAAGCTCATAGTAATGCTAAAATGGCCTTCTCGGGATCCCCATTCACTTCTCGTGTTGCTGAGGTTCAGAACAACATCTGCAGGCATTGTTACTCTCAGATACAAACCACTATAATTACTGATGACAATGATGAGAAGGTTGACTGGACTTTAACTGTATCATGGATGCTGTACTGAGCTAACCCACCCAATGCTAAAGTTATGTTCACGTATGGGAAGCTTACACGTTTGAGAACGTGGTTTATGAAGCTGTTTTTTTCCCCATCCAGACAGGATCTGCACCTTCAGCAAATATTTTTCAATGTTCCCATTATGTCTCAGCACTATTCTGATCAAACCCATCAGCAGAGACCTGGTTAAGATTCTTCTCCCTCTACTTACAGCTGGTTTTTTGTCAATAGACAAATACTTAAGACTTGAAATATCATATAGTTTATATCAAAATAAGTGCGAATGTGTGACTGGAATGAAATAAACCTCTGTCAAGTATGTGTTTCAGATTTGGCATTTAAGAAAAAAATGCAAAAATTAGTTTTTAGGGCATTGTTAAATTCTTCTAACCTCTAACCTGAAAAACCATAGTTTATTAAACAAATTTCTCTGAGTTGTCTCCTAGCAATAGTGTTTATGAGGGTCAAAACCAATTAAATTTTAGGATAAAACTATTTTAATACTCTTCTAATTCTCTTTCATTTGAAGTTTTTTAAAAAAATGATTATCAACCCCATTGAATTTGAAAAAACTGTAACCGTCCAGACACTCATAATAAATGAAAAAGAAATAAGAATTACCTATAAAAAACTCCCACTGAACTGAATAAAAGACAACTCAAGTGTGTGAGTGTGAGTGTGTATGTGTGTGTGTATATATACATACATATTGTGATACATGTGGTGTGGTCAGTGTCCAGGGCTGTGATCAGATTGCTCTAAACACTGCACACACTGCGTTGACTGACTCAGAGTCTAATTCTGTGTGATTTATACAGATGAATGGATCTAATATATTTTAGAGATTAAGATATTAGTGTTTTAATCTATATTAACATTGGTTTGTTATTGGTAGGATGGTTATTTTTTTCTTTTGTCTTACAACATTTAGGAATTAAGCAGCAAAAAAAAGAACTGAATAATCTGAAAATAAAATTAAAAAAAAAGAAATTGTCCTGTGTTGCATTTGACTGTATGTGTGTGTCTGGTGTCTATGTGTGTGTGTGTGTGTGCGTGTGTTTGTATGTGTGTGTCTGTGTGTTTGTGTGTGTGTCTGGTGTCTGTGTGTGTGTGTTTGTGTGTGTGTGTCTGGTGTCTGTGTGTGTGTGTGTGTGTGTGTGTGTGTGCGCATGTGTGTGTGTGTATGTCTCAAGTCTGTGGGTATGTGGGTTCTAGTGAACTGAAAACAGGAACAGACAGTGAATCTGTAAATAAGGAAAAATGAGTGTGTGTTTTTTGTGCCTCTCCCTTTTTTGTTCTGTGGTAACTGGGTCCAGGTGTTGCTTTGTTTGTGAGTTTGTGTAAATTTGCATGCGTTTGTGTGTGTGCTGAATTACGGGAGCAGTCTGGAGTTTCTGTTTTATGACACAGAGTAACCTCCTCTCCTCCCCCCACTCCACAACCCATCTCTCTGTTTATCTCTCTCTCTCTCTGTCTCTCTCTTTAATACATATCCACTCTGTGACAGGCATCTGAGTAAGATGACACTAATGGATGTTTAGACAGAGAGGATTGACTGTGCAGGAACAGAAATAGAGACAGGGAGGAGGAGGAGGAGGAGGAGAGGAAGATAGGAGTGAGTGATAAAGGATAAAAGAGAAAGGGTATAGGGCAGAGGTTTATATTTTCCACCTCTCTTTCAGTCTGGCTATAGTCCAACCTTCATTTGTCCACAGCTGCCACCCCCCCCCCCCCCTTACGTCAAAGCACGTTGCTGTATGTGTATATTTGTGTGCTCTGCTAAAACACTGAGAGATAGATAAATACCCAGATAGACCAATGGATAAATAAATAAATAGATAGATAGATAGATAGATAGAGAGAGAGAGAGAGAGAGAGATGGAAAAAGGGAAAGAGGGAGAGGTTGAGAGTGCGTCATGGGACAAACTGTGGGATTAGAACTACACGCACTGTTTTAACATATTAATATATAAAACCTCTTTAAACATTCAGGTTTAAACATTCAGGTTATTATTCAAATCAACACACAGCCGCTACCCCACCCCTACTACACACACACCACACATACACACACACACACACACACATTTTTGGACTGACCTTCGACTTCCATTTTACCAAAAGTAAAGAATAACAACCTAACACTAACCCTAACCAAAGAAACACTTTCATACTTTTCATTTAACCAATAACAACAATATATTTTATATATATATATATATATATATATAAAGCATCTGTGCAGTGGTTTTTATTTGTGTTACTGGTCCCTGTTTGTCAATGTGTGCCTGTTTTCAGTCTTTTTAAGTTAACAAAAACAGGTATATACGCGCACACACGCACACACACACACGCACACACGCACGCGCGCGCACGCACACACACAGACATGCACACACATTCAGACACACACACACACACACACACACACACACCCCTAAAGATGTAATACTTGTATTACCACATTAGACCACTAGATGTAACCATAGAATCATGTTTCACCCAAACATGAACCAAACTGACACGAGTTCCATCGCCTATGGCAAAACTGAAGTAGTCTCTGCGAGCCCTCACAGAGCAAAGACACAGGGATAGTTGGTTTTGTCTGGAGACAGTTCTGTCCCTCTGAAGCTGCACCATCTCATTATGTTATTTTAAAATGTCTAAAATTGCAACCTACAAGATTACAAAATAGAGAATGAGAGGTTTAATATAACTCTGAATCTTAAATCTGAATTCTCTCTCTCTCTCTCTCTCTCTCTCTGTCTTTCTTTCTCTTTCTCTTTCTCTTTCTCTCTCTCTTTCTGTCTCTTTCCCTCTCCCTCTTTCTCTCTCTCTCTCTCTTTCTCTCTGTCTCCCTCTCTCTCTACATATATATATATATATGTATATATATATATATATATGTGCGTGTGTGTGTTTGTGTGTGTACGAGCGTGTGTGTTTGTTTGTGTGTTCTCTGTCAAATGACACACTCCATCAGTGATATTCTTAGAAATCCTTTAATTACAGAATCATCATAATTTACAGACAAATGCCATTTTTAACATTTAATGCTTTGATAATGTAAAAAATAATTCTAAAAACAAACAGAGGAGTTTAATGCTCTCCACTTGGTTTATAATCTCTATTGTCTGTCAGTCTCTCTCATTCATCATTACACTAGAGAAAGACGGCTAGTAATCCCTCTGGTGCTGGAATATGAAGTCAGAACAACTATACTGCTATAGTAATAGCATGGTAAACAATTATATTTGTCATAGTAATTCATAACAATGTTATTTATCCATTGGTTCACAAATCAGGAAACAGAAGTTTGATTCTGAGCTCAGGTCTTCTTTGCACAGGACGGGATGGCAGTTTGCCTGTAGTTTCTCTTTGCTTGAGTCACAGGCAAACCCAATGAGTGTTGAAAAAAAAAGAACCTGACCAGATGTGGTACTTACCAGATGTAGAAACTGTACATTTCAGAAATACGAGTCATGTTTAAAAAATTTATGATGTAAGGATTTTCTTGGATGTTCACTGATTAAGCTGTGGCTGTTTCTAACATCAGCTAGGGGTTTGTGTTTGTTTGCTTTGCTTTAGATGTTGCTCACAGTGGCCTGTTGGGTGAGTGGTGTGTGTGTGTGTGTGTGTGTTATGTATGTGCTGTGAATGGTATGTGTATTTTTTGTGAATAGTGTGTTTTGTATGTGTTGATGTGTGTGTGTGTGTGACTGGAGGACTGAGTTGAAATATTAGCATGGTTTCTTGGCTAAGTTGATCAGGACTTTGTGTGTGTGTGTGCGCGTGTGTGTGTGTATTGTTTGTGTGTGTGTTGTGAATGGAGTGTGTTTTGTGAGTAATGTGTGCGCGCACGTGCGTGTGTCTGTGTGTGTCTGTGTGTGTGTGTGTGTGTGTGTGTGTGTGCGTGTGCGTGTGCGTGTGTGTGTGTGTGTGTGTGTGCGTGTGCGTGTGCGAGTGCGTGTGCGCACGTGTTTTTGTGTGTGTGAGTGACTGGCAGGCTGGGTTGAGATATTAGCATGGTTTCTTGGCCAGGTTGGTCAGGACTTTGTTGTGAACTGGCTGATACAGGAGGGCGAAGCTGGTGGGGTTCAGAACTCCACCTCCCTCTCCAGTCACCTGACCCATCAGTACGTAGTTCTGCCCTGAAATCAATCAATCAATCAATCAATCATTCAAGCCAACCAGCAAACAAACAAATAAAATCCACTCAGTCAGTCAGCGAAATATATATATCTGTGTTTGTGTGTGTGTGTGTTTGTGTGTGTGTATGTGTGCGTGCATATGTGCGTGCGCGTATACCTTTCCGCAGGGCGGGACACTTGATGCAGGTAGAGGTGAGAGTCACAGACATGGAAGGCCCTTTCTTTGTGATGTTTAGTCCTCCTGTTTTATAGGCTTTAATGATGGACACACTGACCTCAGCACTGCCCCGGGGACCAGGCACAAGAGATGTCACTTTCCCTGTTAGCACTGAGAGAGAGAGAGAGAGAGAGAGAGAGAAGGGGGAAAGAGAGGGATAGAAAAAAGGGGGAAACAGAGAGAGTGAGTTCTCTCAACCCACTGACTGACATAGCAGCTCCAAAACTATCATGTCTTTATGTCCTTTTATAAGTTACTTGTGTGTGTGTGTGTGTGTGTGTGTGTGTATGTACAACAGCCTCCATCACACTGCATTACAACACACAGTGACTTTCTGTGCTTCTATAGGTCTTGTCACATGTTGTATAATAAGACTGAGAGTCAAATTATATATATATATATATATATAAAAAAAATTTGTAGCATAACAATCTAGCTCTTCCCCATCACCACAGTGACCAAGCACATCCCTGGTGAACTGATGATAGCCTGGTGCCTTAAAATGGATCTCGTCTGACTTAATCAATCAGATGGTGCGAAGACAGCCACCTGTGCTTGTGTCCATGGTAACCAAACATGCTGAGAGGAGTGAGGGAGTGAAAAAAAGTTAAACTCACCAAACTGACTTGGACAGAAATTACTCAGGAGAGTTCCTGTTCTCTTACATGGCTGGCTACAAAGTGGGTTTGTTGCCATAGCTGTTAGAAACAGACCCAAAGACATTGAATTAGTGCATGAACACACTCATGTACTCACACACACGCACACGCACACATGCACGCACACAAACACACACACACACACAATCTCACACGCACACTCAAACACCCACACTTTCATGAACACACCCATGCACACACACACGTAATACAAACATGCACATGCACACACACACATTAAAATGCAACATACAGCACACAGACACAGAGAGGCACTTCCAGTTCACACACACATGTATATGCACACATACACCCTTAAACACCCACACACATGCACATTAAAACACAGAGTACAGCACAGCCATAAACACACATGCACACACACACACTCATACACTAGACAGAGAGAAGAATTCTTCACTCACGTTTTTTGGGTGCTTTGGCAGTGGGTTTTACAGCAGGTTTGCTCTGTGGTTTAACTGTAGGTTTAAGACCGGGTTTGGGTTTAGCTTTAGTCTTTGGTGTAGGCTTTACTGATTTAATCTTCGGTTTAGCCGTAGGCTTTGGACCAGGTTTAGGGGTAGTCTTGACTTTGGTTTTGGGCTTTGGCATAGGCTTAGTGCGCGGTTTGGGGGTGACCCTGGCAACAGGTTTTGCAGGAGGTTTTGGGGTGGGTTTCCCTTTAGGACCAGGTCTGGCTGGTTTGGGTTTAGGTGTTGGCTTAGCGACAGGTTTAACAGTAGGGCGCCTTGGTGTGGGTTTACTCTGAGGTTTTTTGGTTGGTTTTGGTTTCAGTTTGGGTTTGGGTGTGGGTTTGGGTGGTCTTGTCAGCCTTGGGCCCGGTTTTGAGGGCACAGTGCTTACTCCGGGGCCGGGAACAGTGTCCAGACCAGCAGTGGGCCTGCGGGAACCCCGGCGGATACTGTTGTAATGGAGCAGGAAGCCTGCCCCTGTCACACTCAGGTCAGACACAAACTGAACCAACAGCTCGTTCCCTTTGGTTATTATGACTCTGGGGAAGGAGACAGAGGATGACTGACATGTCCAGTGTATCAGCAATTCATAAGTATCTATCTATCTATCTATATATAGATAGATAGATAGATAGATAGATAGATAGATAGATATAGATATATAGAGGTATGTTCATATATATATAGATATAGATATAGATACACACATACAATACATATACACACACACAACACATATAAGTATCATCTTAAATAGAGAAGATACAGATTAACAGATGAATGGATACATTTGACAACTGTATTCAGATGGAATAACTGTAAAACGAACTTTAGAAAAAGTCAGAAAACCCTATAGCGCAGTTTAGACCAGCAGGTAAGCAGTCATAATAGTAACATACATCAAGGAGGTCTTGCATCTTGAAGGCTCTTTTGACAATTCTTACAACAAAATACAGAAATTACATGAGGTAAAGTGAAGTCTGGTAATGGGCTTTCATGAATGAGTCTTGGGGATAATGGATGCTGTGGTCACATCTCTTAAAAGTTAGGAGACTCACCCGGGTACAGAATCTCCGCAGAATTTCCCAATACGCCGTGAATCATCCGTCTCTCCGCCATTAAACAATGCCACGTAGTCATAGCGACAGTACATATCTACTTCCAAGTCCAGTTTCTCGAATTTCACTTCGATTACCTGACAACACACGCACACACACACACACACACACACACACAGATGTGAATGCGTGCACACACACAATCAAGAATATATGTCAAGACGTCCAAACGTGGATTGGGCTGCAAGTGCGCTGTATTTTAAGGCTGCGACAGGCCCCGTGCCAGTACATCTCAATCAAAGAGAGGGTGTTAGCTGTTACCTGTAGTGCTAATACTTAGGTATAAAGGGTCTTTCATGGAGCTTTCTCTCTCGCTCTCTCTCTTGCTCTCCGACTCTCTCTTCCATACTCAGTCTCACGGCACACACCCCACTCTCTCAATGAAGTCTTTCACTGGCCCTCAGTCACAGGGCTGTGGTCAGTAGGGGCACACACTAACATACACACATATATACATGCACTAACACTGAAACAAACTTGGCAAATCGGGAATGTCATGTAAGGTTTCATAAAGTCCACTTCCATTCTCAAACTGAAATAAATCAGTTTTTAGACCTCCTTAAATTCATATATTGAACACATGCACACACTGACCATCTCCCTAGGCCTGTTGCCTTATCAGATGAGACGATGTGAAAGGTGACAGGGAGTTTTCTTTGTGAAATGAGAGAAACAGGCTCTGGGTCTCTTACCATGTTGGTTTCCACGGAGATGTGCCAGGAGCAGCTGATGCCTGCTGGGTAATCAGTGTCAGGCCAGTTGGGTGTCTTCACTGACCCCTGTGCCTTGGTCAGCCTGCCTCCACAAAACTGATTCTCTGAGGAGAGAGAGAGAGAGACAGACAAACAGACAGACAGACGGACAGAGATAAGGAGAGAAAGAGAGCGAGAGAGGGAGACATTACTACCACTGAATAGTAACACTACAATCAGAGATTGGGTTGGTTTTAGAGAAAACACCAATATTCTTTCTCACTTCATTTTAGATGGATGGTACAGTACTCTTTTTGAAACCAAAACATTCAGTGAATGGAACAGAGCAGGAATGAACTGAATGGAATGAAAACTGGGATAAAAAAGGGAGACCGGAATGGGATACACTGATGGATGAGTAAACAGGTGAAGAAAAAGAACTTCACCTTCAACATGTGGCTTTCCTCCACTGAAGTAAGCCAGGAAGCCCCGCCCTCCAGTGCCGGAGTCTGTCACCATCTCCAACATCATGGTGTTGGAGGTGGAAATGAGAGCTCCGGGCCGGAATGTTCCACAGAAACGCCCCAGCTTCTGCACCATGTATGAATGCCCGTTGTACACGTCCACGTAATCATAGCGACAGGTCGGATCCGCCTCCAGGTCAAAGAGCCGGAATTGGAGCATCACCACATGACCTTGTGGAACCTGAGAAAAGAGTCAATGGGATATTTTGACCCGGTCTGAGTTCAGATCAGCACTAACAGAATGCATGGACCCGGTCTGAGTTCAGATCAGCACTAACAGAATGTATGGACCCGGTCTGAGTTCAGACCAGCACTAACAGAATGCATGGACCCGGTCTGAGTTCAGATCAGCACTAACAGAATGCATGGACCCGGTCTTAGTTCAGATCATACTCAGTAGAGACAATGGGAAAATCTTGGATGATACTGATGAATAAATGGAATGAAGTGAAATGGAGAGGAATGACATGGAATGGAATGTTATGGAATTAAGTGCCACAGAAAAAGATGGTATGGAATGTTGAAAATGGAAGGAATGAAACTGGATGAGATTGGATCAGAACGGAATAGAGTGAAACTGAAAGAATGAAAAGGAATATTATGAGTAAAGACTGTGTGGAATTGTGATATGGAAAGGGATTATAAAAGGTCAAAATGTAATGATGACCCAAAAGATAATAACTTATTAAATTACTGGCAGCTTATTACACTACTGGTTTGTAACCTGTTTTTAATGAATAATGTAATAACATGAACTCATAATGTAACAACACTGAGGTAAACCAGGTCGAACAGACGGCACCTTAAATCACATCTGAGATCCATCAGCTGAGTAATTAAAACTTGACAAGAAACACAACCATTCTACATCATTCCACTTTTACACATCATTTAAACCACTTTTTCATCTAATCTTATTCTTACTTTATCAAACTTGAGTGTCAATACAGTATGGGTTTGTGTCATCACATTGTTCACTACAAAACTGGTTATTGAACCAATAGTGTAATAACCTGCCAATAATTTACATCCAAGTTTACGTTTATTCATGTATGTTTAGCAATAATGTTATTATATCATTGGCCAAAGTGTAATTACATTATTGATTCATGGTTATATTCAGCATTATACAACCATCTCTACTTACTTTATTTCATTATGTTTTATCACGTTATTGAAAGTTATTGCATCTCTGGTCATCTCTACACCAAGCCCAAAATGAAATAAGCTAATCAAAATGTAATAAGTTATTACACCAGGTTCAAATCGTGATAACATGCCCATAATGTGATGGGTTATTACTTTTGAGGTCTTATTACATTTTGGGCCTTACCATGGATAAAACAGTGGGATGAAATGGAATGAATGGGATGAAAAGAGTGAGAGAAAAGGGAATAGAATGGATGGAGGGATGGAAGAGGAGTGGTATAGGACCTCTGGAAACTCCCTGAGCCACTCTTTCATTCACTGGTTATTCACTGAGGTTTGATACAGGTCTGAAGGCTTCCAGATGCAAGATTACAGTAAACATGTTTAATAGACATTTCTCTGACTTAGTTGAACATTGCATTGATTTGTTAGACAGTTTGCCTCTGGCATAGACAACAGAACAACCCCATCAAATGGTCAACAGGACCTACTGTTCAGTGCTGTTTAGTACTGTTTAGTACTGTTCAGTGCCATTCAGTACTGTTTAGTGCTGTTTGGTACTGTTTGGTACTGTTCAGTACAATTCAGTACTGTTAAGTACTGTTTAGTACCGTTTTGTATTGTTCAGTACTGTTTGGTACTGTTCATTACTACTACATGCCAGTGAGTGATAATGTGAATGGTAACAGGCTGTTGCGCATTCATATTCACATTAAAATCCAGTCTGTCTCAATCACACACTTTTCAGCCACTAATTCTGTTGATACTATACAGAGCGTGAAGGTCAGAGAAGGTTGACAAATCTCCATGTGGATACTCAGTATCCATAAGGGATTATGATTATCATTGTGCTCAGGCAAATATGGATGAAAAATGATAGAAGTTTTGCACAAATGTTCAGACTGTAATGCAATAGGATTTGTAGCCACAATCCACACTGTAGACAGAACAGAAATCAGTCACATTTAATTTCCAATCCATGCTGTAGACAGACCAGAAATCAGTCACATTTAACTTCCAATCCATGCTGTAGACTGAACAGAAATCAGTCACATTTAATTTCCAATCCATGCTGTAGACTGAACAGAAATCAGTCACATTTAATTTCAAATCTAAATTAAAAGACCTTTTAAGAGCTTTAGTAGAATTTATATTATAGCTTTTCCCACTTCTAGTTGCTGTTTATGCCATAGGTCTCAGATTGAAAAAACAGCCACCGGAACTCCTGGTGAGTAGACTGGTTTGGTGGAGCTGAGAAATCGTGACAGCATGTTTCAGAGCTGATTAAAGATGCTGCATTGTCAGAATCACGGAGAGTGTGTCAGTGTGTAAAGGTGAAAAAGACTCACCGTGATGTACCAGGTGCACTTGGTGTTGGGCTTGTAATGACTGGGGAAACCTTCACTGGCCACAAACCCAGAGTCTGTTACTAAATGTCCACCACACAGGAAAATAGGCCTGGACAGAGAGAGAGAGAGAGTGAGAGAGAGAGAAAGAGAGAGAAAGAGAGCGAGAGAGAGAGAGAGAGAGATAAACTTTCAGAATGCAAAAATCTGACAAAATAAGTTGAATGCTTTGGCAACATGAAACAGTGACCAACTATTTTAAGACTGGAAGAAAACACATGCACACATAGGTGCACTCACTTCCTCTCTCTCTCTTTCTCTCTCTCTCTCTTACACACACACACACACACACACACACACACACACACACACACACACACACACACACAGACACACACACACACACACATACACACAGCTGGAAACAGTCCTGGCCTGTTCTGTAGTTGTGGGAGGGGCCAGTGAAATCGTGCCTATATGCTGTATTCATAAAAATTACACTGGTCTCCAGTCGTTCCACCAACAGAGTCAACCTTGTCCCCCCCTTTCTCTCTCTTTCTAAGTTACCCTCTAACTCTTTGTCTTAGTCTTTTTTCAGTCTTTCTCTTTCTCACCCTCTGCCATTATCTAAGTCTCTCTCTCTCTCTCTCTCTCTCTCTCTCTGTTTCTCTCTGTCTCTCTCTCTCTCTCTCTCTCTCTCTCTCTCTCTCTCTCTTCCTCCATCTCTCTCTCTCACTCACACACACACATCCTTACAAAGTCCATATCTGGGGCCCATTAGGTAATTTCAGACCCTGAGAAGAAAAAAAAAATTACTAGACTCATCAAAAGACAAAGATCAGAGCAAACTCACACCCGGTGCTTTTACTGTGTACCTTCTGCTGCTTCATTCTAAAAATAAGATTTAAATGATCGCTCACCAAAGGCAAATAAGGTTGTGTGGTCCTGGTGGAACACAACAAAGATTTAGACACACACACACACACACACACACACTCTCTCTCTCTCTCTCTCTCTCTCTCACACACACACACACACATGCAGTTATGGTAAATCTAGATGGAGACAGAGGAACCATTTGGATGGTACAGAGGAAAGCTCCTCTATACCATCCAAATGAAACACATTTTGTTTGGAAAAGCATTTCTCATTTTTGGTCTAAGCACTGGTCAGTCTGTAAAGTTCTGTTTCACTGCTACCCGGGCCAGGTTGGGTGGTGCCACTGAAATTGCAGGGTTCTTTAGGTCAAAAGGCCAAACTGTACAAAGCATTGGCTTTATTGTTCCTACGCTTTAGCTACCATTTGGGTGTTACATACACTGATAAGAAGTTATTTTCACTCTAAATAGCACAGACACAAACTGCAATTAAACTAAAATGCCAATAACATGTGACCTCAAAATCCTAACTTAATGCCAGACTAGGCATCGAATGATGCAACCGTCTCGTAACACATACACAGAAAAACAGTTTTATGGAGGCTGAATGTAAATCAGTGGGTTTCAAGTCAATTCAGCCAAGACTTTCAGCACAACCCTGGCAAGTAAGCAGTTGACAAATGGTGCAGTGTCCATACTCCTTTAAATGTAAACCAAAATTGACCTTTGCTTCATGATTTTGACACAGCATTATTTGGGAAAACAATTTAAAAAATAGTCCTGAACACAAAAAATGTTCACTGAACTTTTAGATAACATAGGGAATACTGAGGTGAGTGAAAGTCCAATTAGAGAGTACACTGTTATAGGGTGAGATTAAGGCCATCTCCATTTCTTAGACCCCAGATTAGAGATGCAGTTTTGGTCAGAGGTTGTTTTCCCCGCACAAGCCTCTGAAACCACCAACATACTGGATGTTTCTATGAGTCACTGAGGGAGCAGTTTCATGGCACTGGGATTACGTCTATTTGTGGACTGAAATTCTTTCTGAATACAGCAGTATTGTGTTTCAAAAAGAGAATTCAACTTTAATATAAGTTTTAGTCCAAGACTGTTCTTTAGCCTCACTCCCAAAACCAGTACAGACATTGTAGACTTAGAAACCTGTTTGGATTATGATCGGTTTCTTAGTTTAGAGAGTGGGAATTGAGAGGAGATCAGAGAAATTACATGTTCTCAGTCTCATCCCTGTCTGCCTCCCTCTTGGACAACTTAAGAAAAAAAAAGCGCTTTGGACATCAGTGCATCCCTGACTGATTGATGTAAGATTTTAATTTTAGATTTTATTCTGAAATTTAATGTTCCAACTATTTACTACAGGCTTCTTGAAGTCCTGATCAACTGTTCAGCTCTGATCAACTCTGCTACTTGTGCCAACACATAAAACAACAGAAAGAGGAGAGGAGAGGAGAAGAGAGGAGAGGAGAGGAGAGAAGAGGAGAGGAGAGGAGAGATGTAGGTAAATGGGTGTTCAGTCAGGGAAATATGCTGATTCCAAAGCAACAAAACCAAAAACCATAAGAAAAAAAGAACCATAAGAGATAATGCCTTTATGTATTCATACATACACACACACACACACACACACCATCTTACCTTGAGAAGTTGGTTTGGCTCTGTCCTTGTGCCCATCCTAATGCCAGAAGCAGAAAACCCAAACTCCACACATACACATTACCCCTCATCCTTCAGACTGCTCCAGTGCACACACACAACCTCAGAGGAGAAACATCCCCAAGATCAGGAGAGCTAAGGAGAGGAGGGAAAAGAGCTCTAGGTAGGTGTGGAGAAAGAGGAGGAGTCCAGAGAGGAGAAATTCTGGACGCAGGGGCCAAGAGAGAGAAAGAGCGAGTGAGTGAGAGGGAGGGAGAGAGAGAGAGAGAGAGAGAGAGAAAATGAGTAAATGAGAGAGGGGGGGGGGGGTATATAAATTGAAGGGTGTGAGAATGAATGGGTCCCAGATGGCTGTGGAGTGGTGACACTGGTTTAAAGTAATACAGGGAGGACATTAAACGCCAAAAACTCAACAAACAAACATTTTTAACTTTGGTTAAACCACTGCTGGGTTTTTTGCCTATGGTTCCTTAACAGGTCAACTTTGCAGGTGTGTAATGTACTTCTATGTGATTTGGTCACCTACTTCTCTGCTTACAGTTCAGTTATGGGCATCTCTCTCTCTCTCTCTTGCTCTCTCTCTCTCTCACACACACATACCACAGGTCTTGAAACTACATCCTTTTCACAGGAACCTGAGTAAGCTAAGCAGAGAAGTCGTTGAGGTAACACAGAGACTCTCTCTGTTGGTGTGCTTGGTTAAGATTACGATTCACAGTCATGTTCCAGGGTTATGATTATGAATCATATAAATCACACTCTGAGAGATGACTGGTCATCACCTTCCTCTGTCATCTGTCCAGGACGTCCCAGTCTGCCCCTTCAGCGTCTCGGTTTTACCAGTCACTTCACCAGTCAGACAGTGAACGTTACTGTTTAGAGAATATGTCTGTCCTTAACATCTAGGACTGTGAATTAATGGCCCAGCAGAGAGCACAATGGGCAAATTATGGGCAAATTATTTAGGCAAATTAGCAACTGTCATTGGTGTTCTCATCAAATCAGATGTGTGGTGTACAAACCATATATCATATACACATTAAAGAGCTTTGATCTCTCTCAACACAGGAGTTTACTTTTCGCCCGTCTTTCTGTCTGCCTGTCTTTCTGTCTGCCTGTACGCCTGTCTGTCTCACTGGTTCCTTTCATATACACTGTCAGACAGGGTACAGATAGATAGTTTGTTTTTTGCTTAGCTCTCCAGTTCCTCTCAGACCAGAGATCTCCTTAATCACAGTTATTATGACAGTCTGTTTAAAATGAGCTGTCAGTCTTTCCTCAGTACACTATTGTTTTGGAAGTCACAGATAGATTTGACAGCCCTCAGGAGCTCTGGGCTGCAGAAATCACACCATGGTGTATAGTCCCTCTGGAAACCGCATGGTGTCTCTCTGAAGCAGAAGAATGTAATCCAAACAAATTCTTAGCTGCTTGGAAAGAGAAACTATGTTATTAGCATTGTTTCTCTAATTTTCTGACACATACTCACATCTGTAATCACTGTCAGAATCAGCAGCATCATCATTATCTGTATCTACACACACACACATACACACAGAATTCACACACTCGCACACATACATACAAATACACATACACATTGAAATAGAAAGCTTTAAATGGTTTCATGCATATACTGTGGGTGTGTTGTGAGCATGTGAGTGTGTGTGTATGAGACACTGGATTGAGAGTGTGCTGTGAGTGTGTGTTGTGTGTGAGATGTGTATTGTGAGTGTGAGACATCATGTAGTGTGTCTGTGTGTGTGAGACATTGTGTATTATAACTGTTGTGAGTGCGTGCGTGTGTGTGAGATATTGTGCAGTGTGCGTGTGTGTATGTGTGTGTGTCTGTGACTAGAGAAACCACAGGGCGGTCATGTTCAGGTCTTTTTAAAGCACTGGTGGACATTCCTGTATTTAACCATAGGAGGCTGTGGTTGTGAATAAAAACAGCCCGGCACAATCCTGCCCTCCATCGACTTTGTTTTCTCCGTTCAATAACAGATCACGTTCTCACAGGGCACCGTCTCTTTTTCTCTGCATTTTCTATTGCATGAAAGGAAAGAAATAAACTTCATGCAAAAAAACTCTTCAATTTTTGTGCATCACATTAGATTTTTATTTTATTATATAAAGTAATTCACAAAAATACATTCAAACTGTTTCTGATCACTGAACAGACCAATCACATCACCAAGTTCAAGTGACAGAAATAAACAAGTAGAGAGAGAGAGAGAGACTGAGAAAAAGACAGAAACACCATCCATCTCTCTGCTAAGCATTTTCTGCTATATTACTGTTTTTTTTGTCTCTGTTTCAATCGCCTCATTTAATGTTTCATCTTTCACTTCCTCCTGTTACCCACGGTTTAAAAAAAGGCAAACTCTGACACCAGAGTGTTACACACAGGAACATCCTAATCAGATCACTAAATTAGCGGCCAGGCCAATCTCAACCTCTTTCACAACGTTTTAATCCTGTGCAACATAGTCTTTGGGTCCTTTCCTGTTGCCATGGAAACTGAACCAGTCACCATAGAACACCAAAAACAACTCTTTTTTTTTTCTTACACAATCTATTTCCAGATTTAAAATACATCACAATACATACATGTTTTTTTCTTCCTCCAACAGAATTTCACACCAATATTGTATAAAAAAATATACATACTGCTCAAACAAAGTAAATCTGTTCCTGTAAATTTGGTCAAAAAATTTGACTGTAGTTACGGTTCCTACACCTCGATGCAAAAATAACAATTTCCAAAGCTTCTGGAAAAAGACAAAACTATGAGGAAAAGAAGATATCAAATTTAAGGAGTTCTTCTGCTTCCTCCTCTCTGTCTCTTCGTTTTCCTCACCAAAGCAAACCTGCCAAACACAAGTTAATCTGGTTTTTGAAAAAAAAAAAATGACCTTAGTAAAGGGGTGTGTGTGGGGGTGACTGGCTTTGTTATTTTCAGCATTTAAATGACCAAAGGTCTGAATGAGTTTTACTGTATGTCTTTGAGACAGACAAAGGCAGACTAGCATTATCCTACACAGAAATACTCAGAGTTACACTTCAATAGTGTATAAAGCAATGACCCATGGCCTGGGCCTCGTGTTCTCTGGTTGACTCTAACTGCTGATATCATTATGTGTAGTGATTCACTGACAGTGGTTCACTGTCCGACACACCAAGAGTCAGCGGCCAACACTGGCTATTTGAAGAGTTTTGTTTTAAAGGAGCTTCAAATGACCAAACTACCAGATGTGTGTCAGTAGAAATTGGGTCCAGTTGGTCACAATGACTCCGGTGTTTTCATAGATGTCTCCAGTCAGTTAGGACTGATTGCGTTACTGGCTGTGAAAACCAAGAGATTTTTTTTCAAATCACGTCTACAGGCGGGAGTACTTTTCACTTTTCTCCTTTGATCTGGCCGCTACGGAACTTCCTGTTCGGCCGTGGTCATTTCCTGGTCAGTAACCTGGGCCGTGTCTGAGATGCTCTCTTCACCCTTGTTTGCTTCGTGCCTTTCTTCACCTCCCTGTTGCTCCTCCTCTCCTTCCCCATTTCCCCCTCCCACGGCCTCCTCCTCCTCCTCCTCCTCCATGGCTGTGTCAAGCTGGCTTTGTTTTTCGGGGATAGCACCCTCCTCTGTCACCTCCAGTACACCGCACAGCTCCATTTCATGGAGCTCAACATCGAAGGGAGTGGCAGGAGGCACAGAGGGAGATGATTTACAGCCCACACATGCCTGTCAGGGGAGAGAAAGAACGAAAAAAGGAGGGTGTGTTAGCCTGAAATTGTTCTTTACTTCTAAAACTAACAGAGAGAGAGAAACAACTGCTGAAACCAGAGAAAGATACAACAGAGCACAGTCTTCATCTAATAAGGTCCTAATGGGAGTGTTCACTTATGACACAATAACAGCTTTAAAGAGTGGTAGTGTATGATAATATAGAGTAACAGCTTTTAACAGTGGTAGTGTATGATAACATAAAGTAACCTTTTTGAACACTGACAGTCTTTGTTGAAACAAAGTAACAGCTTTAAACAGTGGTGGTTTATGTTGAAACAAGGTAACAGCTTTAAACAGTGGTGGTTTATGTTGAAACAAAGTAACAGCTTTAAACAGTGGTGGTTTATGTTGAAACAAAGTAACAGGTTTCAAACAGTGGAGTTTATGCTGATACAAAGTAACAGGTTTCAAACAGTGGAGTTTATGCTGATACAAAGTAACAGTCTTAAATAGTGGCAGTTTATGTTGAAACAATCATTTGCAATGGAAAAATGTGTTTTGGGACTCACGGATATGTTGATAGCTAAAAGTTTTAAACAGTGGTAGTTTGTGGTAATATATGGAAACTGTGATACAGTAATGCTTTGAGACTCACAGATATGTTGATAGCTGGAGGCATGCGTCCGGTGCGTATCCAGGGGTGAACCTGACTCAGCTCTCTCTTCTGCTCCTCGGTAAAACGAGGCTGCTGCTTCTGCATGAGCCGCAGCGCCATACGATCCTCCCTCAGAACAGTCTCTCTGTCCCTGACACACACACACACCTCAAGTTATGGTGAAATCCATTTCAGAGTGTGTTCTGATCTCTCTCTCATCATCACTAAGTGTGTGTGTGTGTGTGTTTGTGTATTCCAGGTGAAAATACCTGAGGGCTAGCTGGTAGGTGTGTGTGTATGTATGTGTGTGTGTGTTTGTGTGTGTGTGTGAGAGAGAGAACATACCTGAGGGGTAGCTGGTACGTCATCATAACTTTATCGTCAGTGTTTGCCATGAGGAGCCAGATGGGGTCCTGTAACACACACTTAATGAACTGCACCTCTCCATCTCCCCCTGCTGGCTGCTTACGGGAATGATCATTCTCTGAAGAGTCGATGCTGCCAAAGTACTTACTGGTGTGACTGCTCTGGCTGCTGCCTGTGAGGGCCAACCGAAAGGACAGTGCTCAGAGTGGACAGGACTCCAGAGTGCAAAGCAGAAAACATGCGAAATGCTACTGCATTTGTTGTTGGCCCAGGTATTCACTGATACGCTTTCTCTCTTTCTCTCTCCCTCTCTCTCTCTCTCTTTCACACACTCTCTGTCTTTCTCTCTCTGTATGCTTGTGTCTGTGCTGTGTGTTTTTGTGTTGCAGGACTAAACATTGAGTAATAGTGCATGTGTTTGGGTGCATGCTTCAGTGCTGTGGTTTGTGTTGAGTCAGGGAAAGATAGTGAGGCTGATACACACGCTGTATGTGTGAATGTCAAACTCAGTTGTGAAAAATCGTTCAGTCATCGTTAGCTGTGCCTTATCAGAGCGCTGCTAATGAGCTATGGTGTCATTAGGAGCATTTGACTAATCAGAACACAAAACTGTCCACATCACTCCACTCACTCGTCTAGTTAACACTACAAGACAAAATGTCTTTCTTTTTTTACATTGCTACATTAACTATACTTCTTCCTCTTTTTATGTTTTCCCCAGAAAAGGGTAGACAGACTAATGTACCCCTAATAATAGCAATATGCATATTGTGTGAGTAAAAATATCCAGTGAACATTATCACTTCAGTATTAAAAGATCAAACCATACGTGTCACCCAGGCACATAGGTCCAACAAATCTCCCTGACAGAGATACTGCTTTTCCTTGACTGACATTAGTCGGCAAGCTACTCACGTGTTCCACTGCCCGATGAGCTGCAGCCGTTGGATCCTGAACCTGAAGAACCCAGTCCAGAACCAGAGGAGCCCGTCCCTGAGGACCCAGATCCAGACGCAGCCGAGCCGGTACCCGAGCGCGAGTCCTCTTGCAGCAGGAGGTCCAGCAGGTCACTGGATGTGGACATGGCATCCTGGTTGGACTCGTTGGCTTCACCCTGCACAAGAAAAGCAGTGAGAGATGGTTTGTTAATCTACTTTGATTAAACGGTGTAGATACAGTTTAAAGTGAAAATATACTGTGAATTTCCTTACAGTTTCATTCTCTTTTGAATCCCCCGCTGTGCTTCTCTGATTGGTTGAGCCCTGCCCTCCACTCCCGCCCCCTTGTCCAACCACGGGTGGTGTGACCTGTTGCGAGGCAGTGACCAGCTGGTTGCTAGGAGACTCCTCTAACTGAAGCAGATTCAAGGGCGAAGAGCACCTGGATTGAAAAAGGGGTGACTCCGCCCCCTCCCTTTCAGCCACACCCTCTCTCTGACTGCAGGACTGCGGAGTGCTGGAGCGGGAGGGGGCACGTGGCATGGCGGAGGGGCTTTGTTCTGTTGGCCCAGTGTTGGCTGGAGGGAAGGGTAAGGGTGAATTCGGGTTGTAGAAGCTTTGGGGTGCTGCTGTGTTTGTGCCCATTTGTGTTACAGAGGGGTTTAGCTGAGGAAACATGTAATTTGGGAGGACCAGAGCCATCACAGGTGGAACCATGGGAGACATTTGGGGATTCTGGAGAGGGAAGCGCAGTCCTGTCTGCATTGAGGTATCTGTGACAGGGTGGGAGAGAGGAGGGCAGAAGGGGTACAGGGATAAGACCCCAGGGTGATAGGGGACTGAGGGGACGCTGATTTGAGAGCCCACGGAGGTGGGCCAGGAGGAGGAGGTGGTGGGAGTTCCCAGGAGGAAAGAGGAGTTGGGGGGGCCCTCAGGAACCACTGATGACCCCCTTTGGTCCCTGCCTGGGGCCCTGATGCGCAGAGAGCTTCCCTGCTCCGACGCCTCCTGGTGCTTCAGTCGTTTGCCTCCTCTCCCTCGCCGACGACCACTGCTGCCCGCAGCAGGGTAGTCCCGTGAACAACGAACCCCTGAGAGAGAGAGAGGGAGAGAAAGAGCAAGAGAAGGAAACTTAGAAGCTTTTATTATGCTGCATTTCGCAAAAGTAGGATCAGTATGTATCTGTCTGTATGTGTCTGAGTGAGACAGCGCTAACCTTTGGCGAGAGGTGTGGACACATGACGTCTGAGTGCGGAGGAGGGGTCAAACACTCTGAGCTGGCTGAGGTCCCGGAAACGACATAGGAAGTTCTGCTCCTCCTGCTGGGTGTGTGCTGATAGCACCTCCTTTGTCAGACCAAGCCTTCCTGCTGTACTTCCTGCTGCTCCTGCTCCTCCCCTCCTCCCTCCATCCCTCTCAGTGGGAGGGGCTGGACTGGGTGGAGCTACAAGTGGCAGTGATGATGGGATGGGGGTGATTGTGGGTGGGGCTGGGGTTTGAGGGACAGGTGGAGGAGCTGGAGTGGGAGTCGATGGAGCCTCCTCCATGACAATGTCTGTGAGAGCAGAGAGATAAAGGGAGAGGGGAGGAAAGACAGATTAAGATAAATAAAATGGAGTGAGAGAGTGACAGAGACAGAGAGGGGGGAGCAAAAAAAAACAAGAGAGATCCACAGTACAATAATGGATTAATAGAGAAAATGGAGGATGGATTGATAGCTTTAGGAAAAACTGTATGTTCGACGCTTACAAACTAAACCCCCTGTCTGACTGTATGTATGACCCAAACAGACACACACGCACGCGCACACACACACACACATATATATATATATATAAACATACACATACACACAAACACACACATACATGCACATACACACACACACACACACACACGCGCACACACACACGCACACACGCACACGCACACACACGCGCACACACACGCACACAAAAAGTGTCCCACCTGACTCAGGGGGCTTTTTGTCTCCAACATGAACGATGGTACTGCTGAAACTGCAGAGAGAGGTGGCTGAAGCTACACTCTCAGGTTTACTATGTAAGGCCAGAGGAGGGAGTGGAGCAGAGTCACTGACCAGAGACACTGCCGGACCTGCACCATGCACACGTGTCAGTTATGGCAACGAGATTCACCACAAACAGCTCCAGCTATTACATCTAGTGCTACATCGTCATCCTTAGCAGATCAGTGGTATATAGGAAACAGCTTCTTTCATTTATAACATATGCAGATAATGAA